>NC_135342.1:80861785-80904285 GCF_023851605.1 Tamandua tetradactyla
ATGAATGAGCTTGGTGCTCTCCACAGAGGAATTCAAGGATGCAAAACTGGGCCGAGGACTTGGGGACCCCAGCCCAGGGGCTCGACTTGCAGTTGACTCTTCACTGCCCACTCTTTGGCTGAACGACGGGGACCATCACTTAACCTCCTGAGCTTCAGTCTCCTCTTCTGAACAGGAGAAGGTTGGAGCCACTTTAGCGGAGGCCCCGCCCATCTCCCATCCTACAGCCAGTCATGGGAGTGGGTGGGGGCCAGGCCCTAGGAGGCTGAAGGCAGGGACCCCAGGGTCATCTCTGGCCATGGGACCCTAGGAAAAACCACTTGTGTCTGAACCTCAGTTTCCTTGTATGAAAGTTTAAAAGAAAGAGGTGGTAGTGCAGGGATTTAAAACTATTCGCCTTGTTACACCAGAGTTCCGTGAGCTGTCAGTCTCCACCCTGGCAAGGGCCATGAACTCAATCTCGGGGCAGCATCCAGGGCATTTCTAAAGGAACAAAACAGCATAAAGGCGAAAGGAGCATGACCGAGCAGCAGGCAACGGTGGCGTGGGGAATTCAGGGCAGTTATTTGTCGAGGTACAAACGGGGTCGTGACGTGTGACAATTTTCTCATGGTAGGACATGAATGTTGGAGTTAGAGAGTCTCTGCCTTCCTGTTTTGCGGGTTGCCCATGCATTCGACAGGGGTTTGCCGGGCGCCTGTCTGGTGCCAGGCCCAGGCGAGCACGGGCTTGAGCTGTGTCCAGGACAGGCACAACTGTGCTCTTTTGGACGGTCAGAGAAGAGTGCACAAGCATCCATTTTCTCAGTGTGACAGCTGCAGTGGGCGAGCACAGCAGTCAGCTGTGGACACCCTGTCCTCGCTGGGAGGGGAGCAAAGGGACATTTAAGCAGAGGGCGAGAGGAGAAGTAGTTAGCCAGGCCCACAGAGAGGGGAGGGGAGGGTCCTGGGCAGAGAGAGGGGCAGGTGGAATGAGGCTGGAAGGGCAGGGGGTGAGGGACAGAGGGACGCCCGGGCGGGAGGGAGGGAGCCTGTGGGACGGCGCCTTCAGGCCTGGGCACCACCCGACCCTTTCCAGCTGCACAATAACAAGACTGGATAGGGACATAGCGGCCACCTCTGGGAGCCACGAGCTGCCACCACGTCTCCCTGCTGCTCTGTGACCCCTGGAAGGAGCTGCTGCTCGGTCTGCCCAACACTTGCCTTCCGTACCCAGAAGCTCCAGGATGAAGTGGTGGCCCCTGACCCATGACAGCGGAGGCTGCAGACGCACTCCTAATTGTCTTTCTTGTCGCGAATCGGGACAGGGCTTGAGGGGCTCTTGAGGGGCCTTAGAGAAGCGTGGCCTGGGGGAGCACCCATCCGATGCTAAGCAGAGATGGCCGGGCCTCACGCCCGGGCCGTCACTTAGCCCCGGGGGCACCGGGGGAGGTTCAGCAGCCACTGCTGGGGCGGAGGCAGCAGGGGCTGCACAGCCAGCTTTGCCAATCTCCATGGCATCCTTTCTCCCTCCGGGGCCAGCTTCAGGCTGACACCCCTGAGAGGTGAGACTGGGAGGGGAGGAGAGCAAACAAAAGTGTCCATTTGTGGACAGTCACCACAGGTCTCAGGGAGGCCGCCGGACCCCATCTCAGAATGCTCCCAGGGGGGCGCCCGTGGCTGAGGGGTGGGGGATAAGCGCCCTGGGGCCAGGAGGAGCAGGATGCCACGGCCATAGGGGCTTTTGGGTCAGGTCAAGGGGACATGGGGGGGCAGTCATTTAAGCCACCGGAGAGGGTGGGGCGTGGGCAGTTCACTGTGGTCGTGATCCCTGTGCTGTGTGCCCCTCCCCCGCTCCTGCGCACTCACCCGCACCCAATGCTGAGCTCCACGAGACCTTGCCTGCACGTTCATCTGGTCCCCACTCCTTGCACGTGACTCGCGGGTGCAATAAATCACAGCGAGCGATGGAGGAAGCCACACGCTGCCCGAAGGCTCGACTTCTCCGCGCATGGGCTGCGGATGGCGGCCAAGGTCAGGTGCACCCTTTCGCTTTTTCTCTTTTCCTTGGAGGAACCACGTCTCTTTTGGAGCCCGAATGGCAAATCCAAACCACAGAGGTTGCCTTAGGTCTGGGGACCTGGGTATCAGCGCCGCCACAGGCACTTCCATCCGAAAATGGAGCCAAGCCCCCAGCGGTCTCACTTCCCACAGGGGTGCCAGAGCCAGCAGCAAAGGGACAGACCCAGGGAGAGAAGCCTCAACATGCGGCTGAACACACCCTGCAAGGAAACTGCAGAGACGAGGCCCAGCCCCGAAACCTGAGTTCAGTTCCACCTCATATTCCACACTCCCCCTGCCCCTCAGAAAAGAGCCTGAGACTTATGCAGCTATTTCTGCAAAATTGCCAGCTTCCTGTCATTGCCCCTTAAAAGAGAGAAAATTCCCGTTGCTTTAGGATTAAGTAATCAGCATGTCATTTATTTCTCCAAACCACAGCTGCAGGGCCTGCCGAGAGGCTGGCATCGGCCCTATGGGCAAGGCAGCTTTGAGCCAGGTGTGACCCGGCCACTGGCATGATGCCATAGGTCCCTTCGGCCACAGTGCTCTCACCAGCAGCTCTGTGGCCACAGTTCAGGAGGGAGGGAGAGGAGGGGGTCTGGCCTGGGTCCCTGGAACCCTCTTGGGGCTCTAGTTTCACATCCTCCAGATGCAAAACAACAAGAGGCTTAACAAGCACCGTGCCTGAGCACCAACTCTCTGCGGCACCACAGAGGGCTGAACTGGATCTTCATATTTAATCTTCATGACAGTCCCATGAGGCCGGTGTCATTGGCATCCTATTGTGCTCAGAGGCAGAAGACGGGGCACAGAGAGGTTAAGGAACTGGCCCAAGGTCACACAGCACAGGGCAGAACTACAACTTGAGCCCAAAGCCTAAGCCCTTGTTATCTTCCTCTTCTCTGAGTTCCCAGGGGAAGGAGAGAGAGAAGGTGTGATAATGTCTTTTTTTTTTCAAGTCAATTCTTTATTTCTGTAATAGAGAGGTAGTTTGAACTTTATCACTTTATTTTAAGGGTACGATTCAGTGGCTTTTATTCTATTCACAGATCTATGTGGCCATCACCACAGTCAATTGTCGAAAATTTGTATCACCTCAGAAAGAAACTCCACACCCTTTAGCTGTCCCCCCCCTCCCCCATCCATCTCCCCAATTCCTTGCTTTTCAAAGGTTTCCATCATCATGTCTGGCCTCTTTTCATTTCTCCTTGTTGGGTTTAAACTTCGTAAGGTCCTTTGGGAGCCCAGTTGCCCCCATTACACATATGACAGTTAAGACCCAGAGAGGGAAGGGGACTTAGACAAGGTCAGAGGGCACGTTGGTGTCAGAGTTGCGAGCCCCCAGGTGACCTCTCCTGAGCGCAGAGGACAGCACACACGGAGCCTCTTAGGGCGCAGGTGCCGTGGGCTCTGCGAGTCTCCGGGCAGACACCAGGCAGCGACACCCTCGGGCGGAGAGGGGAGGCGTTCTGGGACCCCCGCAGCAGGCACTGGACTTCTGCTGCAGAGAACCTCCCGCCCCAGGGCATGGGGTCTGGGTTGACTGGCCCCAGCTTCGGGCTTTCCTGGAAGGTGGAGCTGGAGACCACGGCAACTGCCACTGGCCACCAAATGCGATGAGCCCCGCACGGCCAGGCCTACGGGAAGGAGGACCACCTCTCCTTGCCGGGAGCGGCTTCTCCTGCTGTGCTTGGTGGAGGGACAATGTGCCGTGGACAACTCCTGCTGCCGTTTTAGGAGCATGAAAGGTGCACCTCAGAGGGTGGAGTGGTACGTAGAGGGGCCCTAGAGGTGGCGGGAGGCCCCCCTGCTACCATCACTTGGTGAGGTGTTGCTTGGATGCAGAGCCACCTGCGGGCTTGAATTCTGTTAATTTATTGTACTGTTTAAGGCGTGTGGGGGCGTTTCTATTTCATTCAGCCTAAAATGTCCTGAAGGACACAGCAAGGTGCCACAAAGGTGCCCTGTGGCCTTGCGGGTGCCTGGGGCAGATCTCGTGCCCACTCTTAGGAAGATGGCATCAGCTTTCCCCGAAGCAGAGGCAGCCCCGTCTCCAGGACTGGTGGAGAAAGGTCCTTCAGGGTCAAAGAGCATTGTCCAGGTGCAAAAGATACCAGAGGGGCACACTCGGCCACTCCATGGGTCAGGATAAGCTCGGGTGTGCTGCAGTACCAAGCGACCTGGAAACCCAGTGATTTAAAGCCACGATGGGTTGTTTCCCAAGCAGCTACTTGCCCATTTCTGGGGGGAGGCAGGGAAGCAGGGACCTCTGTGCCATAGGGTCACTCCAGGGCCCAGGACTCACTTGTGACATGCCTGGTAAGAGACAGGAGAAAAAATTGTGCATAGGTTGTTTGTTGCTCAGCTGAGAGTGACATGTGTCATTTGCTTATGTTTAATGCATGATAACTAATCACGTAGTCTCACTAATAGCAGACTGTGCTATGTTTGCAAATATTCACTCTCACCAACCTCCCCATTTGTCTCCATCCTGCTTTAACCAGTGGAGACGAATGTGATGCACCCCATTTTCCAAGCCAAAGCATTAAATACAGCAGTGGGGTCCAGCTCGGCCTTTTGCTTCTCTCTGTCCACAAGAAGGCCTGTCCCACATGGGGATGCTCCTTCAGCCTGGATCTTGCGAAGCAAATGCACATGGAGAGGACCCTAATCCAGCCTACAGCTGCAAGCAGAGCAGGAAGCACAGTTGTGCAAGCCATTGCAATGCTGAGGCTGTTTGTTACACAGCATAATCTAGCAGCAACTCAAAGGCACCAGCTATCTGTCAGAAATTGGAGATATAGGGGAAATATAAAGCAAAAATATTTTGATGCTTCTCCCCACCCCTCCCCTCCCCAGGTTGGGTCCTATGCCCCTTGAATCTGGGAGAGCTTTGGGCTGCTTTCACCAATAAATACAGGGAAAGTGATGCTGTGCCAGGTCCAGATTCGGCCTTTGAGAAGTCTAAAGTCTCCCTTTCCATCCTCTGAAAACTCTGAAATGCCCCATAGAAAACCCAACATCCCTCTTCTAGTCTGCTGGTTGCCAGAATGCAACATACCAGAGACGGAACAGCTTTTAACAAGGGGAGTTTAATAGGTTGCTAGTTTATAGTTCTGAGGCTGAGACAATGTCCCAGTTAAAGCAAGTCTATAGAAATATCCAATCTAAGGCATCCAGGGAGAGATACCTTGGGTCAAGAAGGCCAACGAAGTTCAAGGTTTCTCTCTCAAGTGGAAAAAGGCACAGGGCAAACACAGAGTTTCTCTCTCAGCTGGAAGGGCACATGGGGAACATGGCGTCATCTGCTAGCTTCTTCTCCTGGCTTCCTGTTTCATGAAGCTCTCTGGAAGGCGTTTTCCTTCTTCCTCTCCAAAGGTCACTGGCTGATGGACTCTGCTTCTCGTGGCTATGTCGTTCTGCTCTGCTCTCTCTTAATCTTTTTTTTCTCCCAAATGTTTCCTCTTTTATAGGACTCCAGAAACTAATTAAAACCCACCCAAATGGGTGGAGACATGCCCCCAGCTAATCCAGTTTAATAACCATTCTTGAGTAAATCACATCTCCAGGGAGATGATCTAATTACAGATTCAAACATGTAATACTGAATAGGGATTAGAAGAAGCGGCTGCCTTTTCAAAATAGGATTAGGATTAAAACATGGCTTTTCTAGGGGACGTACATCCTTTCAAACCAGCACAGTCCTTGAGGCCATTGTGCTTATAGAAGCCCAAGTTGGCAGAATAGACAGGGGAAGGGACAGCTTTCCACCCTCTCCCCAGTTATTCCAGTTCCCACCTGCTCAAGTCTTCCCAGCTGGGGCCCCCAGGCATCATGGAGCAGAGACAGCCAAGCTGTTGGCTTTTGTCCAAATGCTTGGCCCCCAAAGGAGTGAGATATGGCAAGAACAAGTAATTGTCTTAAACCACTCAGCATTGGGTTAACTTGTTCCACTGCAATAGGCATATGTAATAGTGAGTTACCACCATAGTCTGCCCTTTGGGTCACCAAATAACACTTTTGCTCCCTCGTTCTCACACAGACAATGTATTCAACTCCTCTCCAAGCAAGGAAACTTCAAGGTCCCACCCAGAATCTAACCCAGCTCAGAACCTAGCAAGATCTCTGGAGGAGGTACTCCAGCGTCTATAACAGATCTGGACATTGAGGTTCTCCAAGTGGAGAGTCCAAATTAAAAGGGCAAGACACTGCCATCTGCCATCTGCCCACAGTCAACGTGGAGAGCTGGAAGCCCGTGGAGGAGGACAGAAGCTGTCCACCAGCCCTCCGAGCAGAAGGAAGAAGGATGCAGTCCACCCGCCACTGGTACTTCTGGGTGCAGTGGACAGCTGTGGAGGGGCTCCTGGTCCACTCTTCCCTGTGTCCCCCTCAGTATGCTCCTTCTCCCTTGCCCTCCTTGGTCCTCCCTGTACTGGATGTTGGGGTTGAACAGTCACCTCTTGCCTGTAGTTTGGGGGACTCTGTCTTAAATCTCAGGTAGCACTGCACCATGGTTTCGCTGACAAGACAACCCTCACGAAAACTATAAGCTTTGTTTCTTTTACTCCAGCCCATCCCACGCGCCAGCAAGCATACCCACGGTCTTTCCAAATAGAGTGCTTTCTCATCTCCCGTGCTCCTCTGTCTTGACTGGACATGGCTACTTGGAAGTTGTCAGGCTTCTTTGGGACAGTCTCACCATTAATTTAATCTTCTCCATGAGTCATTTTATCCAACTGATTTACTGGGTACCACGCCATTAGCCTGCACTTGGCCCTGAGGCAACTTAATTAGTTAAAAGGTTTTACTGGGTCTTTATCTGATAAAGTCCTTTTTGTTGCTAAGGCCGAGAAGGATGTGGCTTTTCCATGTTGTGAGAGTTTTTTATTTGCTTTCATTTTTGCCGTCCACTCTTCCTTTAACCCCACTCTTTTTTATTCCACTTTGTAAAGTGGGGCCAATCATAACAGACCTTCTCAGCGTTGGGTTTCCAACCTCTTTCCCTAAAGCTGGAGACCTTTCTGCGCTGAGTCTGCCTCCAGAGTCAGGCAGGTTTGGCCAAGGTTTGACCTCCCTGTGACACAGGTTGCCACCTCCTGGTCTCCAGCGTCGTTTCCTGCATCCCGCTGCCATGTCACGCGTCTCAGGTCATCAGAACAGCAGCATTCTTCTTCTGCATTGATTTCTGCATTAGTCTGGAGAGTTAGGCTATGCTCTGGGAAGAAATTCAACACCATGTCCCAGTGGCTTAGCACGATGAAGGTTGCTTTCTCTCTGGTATGCATGTTAGCGTGGGCCCGCAGGGCGCTCATTTCACGTGGACCTGTGCCGTGGGTGACTCCGCCATCTTGGAGCTGCACCATCTGGAAATCACAGCCAGCGCGGCCACCAAACAGGCCCTCTGCAGGGGGCTTTTTGCTGCGTCCTCCCAGAAGCAGCAGTGTTATAGAGGCTCACATCCTGCCAGCCAGAACCAGCCACATGACCCTTTCCTACAGCGAGAGGCCTGGGGAGTGCAAGGGACCCAGTGGTTGGGTCTTAATCCATTGGACTGGAGCCTTTACACAGAGAGGCAATTTGGACACAATCAATGAAGCCAGAAGTTGGTGGGAAATCAGGGAGCAGAAACAAGAGCGGAGAGATTGCTGTGGACAGAGGGCAGCCACTTCCAGAACGTCCCAGCTCCAGGCTGGCCTCCAAAACCAAGAACAAGGGGCAGGGAGGGCAAGAGGGGGATAGCGAAGGGAGGGTGGGAGGGAGAGGGGGAGGGCAGGCGGCCTCTCCGTCACTGTAGGGAGGTTATAATGGGGACCCGGGAGCTGTTTTCACAAATTCACAAAACCTAATAGAAATTGCTCAGGAACCCAAACCAGACTGATGAAAGGTCAAGTTTCAGGGCTCTTGGCCGTGGCCCTGCAGGCTACCTCATGCCGATTGGCTGCCACAGTGTGATGAATAAAGAATGAGGAAGCTCTTTCACTTGGGGGAAGAAAAGTTTCAAAACTTAGGATTCCAGCGGGCGTTATAACGAGTGGAGCCCTCTACTAAATTGCCACTGACATAAAAGTGGAGCGATTTGGTATTAAGAGCTTTTTAAACCAAGAATGGCATTTAAAAAAAAAAAGTGAACCAGATAAAATATGATAAAATTGTGTGTTTCTGGGCTAGTAGTGGCTGTTATTGAGAAGTAGTTTTAGAGTGCACCAGGTAGGACCCAGCCGCAGGCGTGGCCTCTGCCCCGGGGTTGCTGCCTGCGTGGACATCCACCAGCAGGGGCTGTGGGAAAAGGCAGGGTCTGCAGGCCGGGTGCAGGGGGCACGGATGCCAAGGGGGTGCTGTCTGCCCATGTGAGGGAGGGGAGGAGCCCAAAGGCCACAAGCTTGAGGGACCTCGAGAGCAAGAGTCTAGTGCTCTTCCCTATGGCACCCCCATAAGCTGTCGGATGCCTCCCTTGACACAGAGCTCACTACATGCACAGGCAGTGTGGGGTGCAGTTCTGGCTTCAAGAAAGAGGGGAGGGTTTTGGGTTTGTTGAGTGCTTATCCTGTCTTCACAGCTTTACGTACCTGCCTCACCCAGTCCCTCCACCTGCCCTGGGGAGGGAAGGGGGTTGTCTTCTTATTAAGTTTCTATATAAACGAAGAACTGATACTCATAGGGGTTAATGACCCATTCTCTGTCCAGACGGGAAGGACAACAGGCCTCTTTGCCAGGTCAAAATATCAGCAGCAGACAGAGAGCTCTCAGTCTTGGGTTTGTCCTGAGATGTCTCCAGGCCTGACTCATTTTCATCAAACAGGGTTTGGATTTCTTTATTACTTTGCATGTGGGCACCGGGAGACGGGGACATCCCTCCATCTGAACACTCACGCCTGCCGAGAACGCCCGGTGAAGGACGCGTCTCCACGCATGCGGGCCCAGTGTAAAGACGTAACCTGCGGCTGCTTCCACATTCCGGCCACTCACGGTGTGGTTCAGGGCCAGCAGCGTCAGCCTCCCTTGGGGGCTGGTGGAAATGCAGATTCTTAGCCCCCCCTCCAGACCGCTGGGCAGCGCCTGCATGTGATCCAGGGCCCAGGCGACCCCAGCGCGCACGGACGCACACAAACAGCTGCCTCTGAAACTTGCTGTTTGCTCTCAGCAGATAGAATGGACATTTCCAGGTGAAGCAGGCATTTTCAGGGTCTCTATCTGCAGGAATTCACATTTTGCATTCGCCGACTTAGCGAGAGCCGTGTACCCGCCGTCCCACAGGAGCTCCCCAGGGCCCGCCTGCTCCTCGTGCATGCTCTCAGCCTCGAGTAAGCACAACGGGGCCCAGGAACCAGACCGCGAAGGGCTGCCACCAACATGGCAGCCACGGTCACAGCAGCCTAATAAGATCCTGGAACGTTTTTGTTTGCATCTTTGTACTTTCTGCTTCTCCTTGCTCATGTTTATAGAAAAAGAAAAAACAAGAAAGGTTAGAGGTTAATAATGAAATTTCCTAAGTCCCGAGTCACGGCCACAGTGCAGGGGGAAAAACAGAAAAGGAAAACTTGTCACTGATACAAGTTGATTAAAAACAGCAGCATGTGATTTTAAAGAGACAAGGCCCTATCAGGTTCACAGACCTCTGGAATGCCGGGTTCAGGTAGCAAGGTCTGTCTTGTGGAAGTCTTTAGAGAGTGGCTTCTGAGGGGAGCTTTGTAACATCTAAGAGAGGCAGGGAGCAGTGAATTTTAGGGTGTCCCAGGGCAGAATGACACATCAGGTACCTGGTTGGGGTGCAGTGATTGAAGGAAGGAAGGGAGGGAGGGAGGGAGGGAGGAAGGAAGGAATATTTTCCATTTAAATGCAAATACTGCTTCTCAGAGCACTAACCTGTGTTTCAACGTTTTCCTTGGAGAGGCTGTCATTATTATGCCAGTTATGCCATTTATGAACTGAAGTGTTACTAAACCCTGCCCCAAAGCAGATTTTCCCCTTAAAGCTGTTCGTTGCACTTCAGGTAGAGAGAGTGTGTGATCGAGAAGGCCGAAGAGAAAGCGAGTGCAGGTCTCGGACTCACCCAGCAAACAGAGAGAAAAGCTTCCCAGCCAGGGGAAGGAGGCAGCTCCTGCCCAGCCGTGTCTGTGGCTGGAACGTGGGTAGATGCTGGTGCGTCCGGGCCAAGGCTGGAAGTTGTGTTCGGGGGTTTGGGGGAGCAAAGTTACAAGTTTTAGAAACCAGGAGCAGCGGGCTTCCAGGCCTGCCTGAGCGGCTCTTCGGGGTCTGAGCTTGAACGGGGTGAGCTAGCACTGGGGGCCTACACCCCATAAACAACTTGAGAGAATACCAGAGTCAACTTTTCGGTAAAGCTCCATCCCAAAATAGCAAAGGAAGATGCACGTGGAGCACCCGCAATGGGCTGGCGCAGTAAAAGGTAGCCCGAGATGAACTCCTCACCTACTCTTCCCTCACCACGAGCCCGTCTGCTCAGCTCCTTATTGCCAAAGGTGAAACTGAGGCTCCAGATGTCAGGTGACTGAATCAGCCAGTTTCTCCAAGCCCCTCGGTCCACTTGAAAGAATCTGTTGACCAAAACTGAGTGATTGAGTGAATTAATGAATGACAAAGCCTAAGCCAAACTCAAAACAAGAGCAAACAATAAACAAAAATATGCGTGGGAATTCAACTGATTACAACTTATATTACCTAAGATTTTACATTAGATGGTACAGATTTTAAAGAAAAAATCACTTTCAATCCCTAATAAAAAAAAATACATGAACGTGTGTGCAGACACGCTCACGCGCACAGAAGCCCCGGAGTGACTCAACGCGTGCTGGCCTGAATTCATGAGCCTGTGCAGCCCCTGGAATTTGGAACCTCCTTTCCGCACAGCGTTTGGCCTGGGGACTGAAACAGAGCACTGAACCCTCATTAATGAGTCTGGACCGCGGTGAAAATATGTGCACTTATCAGGAGATGGCATTTCCTCAAGGGACACAGAAGGCCATGCTCCAGGGCTGACCCTTCGTAGGGAGAAGCGGGGCGCACGTCGCCCAATCCCACCTGCTCTCCGGGGCTGCTGCAACCAATGGCCGCAAGCTGGGGGGCTTAATGCTCTAAAGGCAGAGCCCTAACTCAAGGCGTGGGCAGGGCTGTGTGTCCCCCAAGGCTCCAGGGGAGCTTCCTCCTGCCTGTGCCAGCTTCTGGGGGTCTTGGGCACTCTATGGCTTGTGGCCAGGTCCCTCCAGCCCCTGCCTCTGTCTCCACGCGACCATCCCCCATGTCCTTGGGTCTCAAATCTCCCTCTCGTTTCTCTAATAAGCGCACCAGACGCTGGACATAGGACCCACTCTAAATCCAGCATGCCGATTCTCGATCCCTTAATCGCAGCCACAAGGGCCCTGTCTCCAAGTAAGGGCCATCTGCAGGGTCTGTGGGCAAGGACTTGACCACGCCTTTTTAAATTTGGGGGTTCGCAGGGGTGAACACAATTCCACCCCCCACAGGGACCGCAGCCCAATCAGCCCTACACTGCCGTCAGAAGGAGATGCCCCCGCGTGGGCTCCATGAGGACGGATTGCTCTGCTGGGCGTCCTTTGGCTGCTCGCAGAGGCTCACGGGCACAGGTGGCCACACATGGGTTCTCAGATGCATGATGAATGCGTGCATTGCGGGGACTGCCCAGGGATGGCCACAGAGCCACAACCTCGGCACCTCCCGGACCGGCGGGTGACACTGACCTCTGTTCAGCATCCTCTTGGCACTGGCACCGCACGAGGGACCAACAGGACCCCAGAGCTTCGGGACAGGGCAAGGGACGTGCCCAGGTCACCCAGGGTCAGCAGTGGGGCGGGGTTGAGAGTTCAGTGCCCCACCCCCACCCCCACCCTCACCCCCACTGGGATCGGCTCTTCCCATTTCTCTCTCTCAGCACCCGAGGTTTCCGTGGCATTCCCATCTCCATTTACAGGTGACACCTAGGGTCCGAGAATTCCGGAAACTTCTGCTAACTCATGGCTGCTAAGTCATGGAGCTTGGATTCTAGCCCCACTTCTGACTCTGCCGCCAGAGCGCTATCCCAGGGGAAAGCAAACCACAGCCAACCTGGCTGCCCCAGACCAGACTCACACCAGCAAAGAAAGGAGAGGCCTCGGGAGAGCAAATAAAGCTTTATTAGGATGCAGCCATTCCCGGGTGTATTGTTTGTGGCTGTTTTCCTGCTCCAGGGAGAAGTTGGGTAATTTCAACAGAGAAAGTATGACCAGTGACGCCCCAAATATTTACCACCTGGCTTTCTACAAAAGAAGTTTGCTGAACCCTGCTCTATCTTGCTAACTTTATGATGTTTTATATCGTAGTGTTTTGTATTGCATTGTATTAAGTGTAGTAAATACATTTATAGTACATGCTACTGTTTGCAGCAAATCCTTAAAAGCTTTGTATCTATTCTCAAATGAAATCAACCAACAATTTAATTTGCAAGAAGTGGCTGCTCCAGGCGACGGCTGCTTCCCTATGTTTGTTTCCACTGGTCCATTCAACGAACGGGTAATCCCAGAGGGGACCAAGTTAAGAGGGAAAAGTAGAACAAAATAAAGAAACCAAAAGGCCCAACAATTTAAATCGCCGACCACCGTCTGAATCAGAAGGTTCGTTCATGCTGGTTTTCTACATGCTCGGGAGTTTTTACGCCAAAAAGCGGCTCTTCCACATCAATAACCCTCTCCCTCCTGGCCAGGAAACGGTGTTACAAAAGCCGGAAAGGACATCAAACACACGCGCTGAGCAGCCCCGTCTCCACGTGAAATTACTGTCAGAGTTCAAAGGCATGGGGGGCACCAAGAGGCGGCTGGCCCCAATACCTTCACCTTGTCGGGACAAGGTCACGGTGACACGGGGGCGTGGGACCTGGCCGCAGGCTTCCTGACTCCCAGCCAGCCCTGGGGTGAGGTCCGCGGGCCTGGACAGGGGCGGCCTTTGACCCCCACCCCCACCCCCAACTCATCTGGCTTATGCGCTGGGCTGAATGGCGTCCCCCAAAGTCATGTCCAGGTCGGAACCCCCAGTCCTTGGATGTGACCTGATTTGTAAATAGGGTCTTGGAAGATGTGCTAGTTCAGAGCAGGCCAAACAGGACGAGGGTAGGTGCTCATCCCAGTGCCAGGGTCCTCATGAGAACAGGGAAGTTTGGACACAGAGACATGGATACATGAGGAAAGAAGACTTGTGACGACAGAGGCAGAGATGGGAGCTGCGCATCTACAAGCCAAAGGGCTGGCCACCCCCAGCAGCTAGAAGGGCTAGGGAGCCTCCCCTCGAGCCTCCGAGGGAGCAGCCCTGTCCACACCTCGCCTTTGGACTTCTGGCCCCCAGGACTGGGGAGAACCCACTCCTATTGTTTGAAGCCATCCTGTTTGTGGTTCTCGGTGACAGCAGCTCTAACGAACTAGAGCACAAGCTAACCCATCTTTTCAGCTGTGGGCAGAGTGGAGCAACTGGCATCTCAAAGGCTGGTCCATGCTACGAACCACTTTTATTGAGTACTTTTTCTGTTCCCTGTGCTAAGCATCTGCTGACCACTATCTCACTTCTCTCATGTAGCAGTGCAAGGCGGGAGCTTTTAAGACACCGCATTTATGTGAGGGGACTCTGAGATAGCTGGAGGTTACTTGACTTGTTTGGCTAAGTGTAGGAGTCAGGAGCCAGACCCGGAGATTCCAGCCCTCTTAGCAATCAGGCTTTACTTCCGCCATTCAGAAGCCTTCTTGGGAGACGCAGCCAACCAGCTCAGGCAAGGTTAGAACAGTGATTGGGACGGTTCCGCGGTCCGGATAAAAGGGTACATCGATTTTCATGGTGGGAGGAGTCAGGGGAATGGAAACAGCAACTTAAACAAAGGTTCTCCTAGCCAAACAGATGACTCAGTTCCTCTGTGTCATCTCTATCTGACTCATTAAACTGCCAGGTGAACTCCTACTCATCCTTCAAAACCCAGCTGAAATACTTCTCCCATCATGAAGTCTTCCCTGACCCCATAAACAGAATTGGCCAGCCTTTCCTTTGTGCCCCTGAAGCACACATGCTTTAGATGCTTTTTTTGTGACACAGACCACTCTGACTTGTGTCTCACCCTTTGCTTTGTGAGTTCATGGGCAGGGATTGTGTTTTACTTACTTATGGGTCACCAGCTTGTATTAATATGAATAATACTAAGAACAGCCAGTTTTGACCACATGCAAACCATGTGCCAGGCACTCTTCCAAGCGCACTTCATGCATTAACCCTTGAAACAACCTCATGAGACTAATCATATTATTATGCCCCGGGGTTAAGAGCGTAGATACTGGAGCCAAACTCCCTAGGTTTTATGTGCACTTCAAAATAAATAAATTATACTAACAACAAAATTAATAAATGCTCATAACTCATTACTTCCTAATGACTTAACTACCTTTTACTATGCCCTATGCCCCTGAGGCTATTTATGTCTCTCAAATCACTAGAACCATCAGCTGAGTGCGTGCTAGGCACCTCTTCCCACCCGGCACCCAGTGACCTCCCGTTGGTGGCCTGAAATCAGCCATGGTGAGAATATTTACACCATGGAAATTGGCAAATGCAGCAAATTAGTTTTGCTTTTTTCTGGAGAGTGGTTGGATGTTGCTCACCCGCGCGCCAGCGATCCTACTGAGAGTGCACACAGGCCAGCCGCCGAGTGCGGGGAAGCAGCAGTGTTACCGACCAAGAAAGCAGAGAGTGTCGTGGCAGCTGGGGATAGAATTGCAGACCTGCAGCTCAGAGGCCGCCCCCTCCACCCCGAGCTAGAACTCAAGGCCCACCACAGAACTGTGGCTGCTAAACGTGTGCTGGATGCACAAGTCAACAAATCAAACCCGCAGCTCTCAAGGTTCTGGCCACAGACCTACCTGGGGAGCTTTCTCTTAGCCCATCTTCCCAGGTCCTCTCTACAGAAGGTGCCTCCTCAGCAGGCGGGCAGTGGGCCTTGGATGGTCCCTGTCCCCCCACCCTGCCTCCCTTCCCAGCCGCCCGGCTCTGCCTTCCCCACCCTGCACATGGCGGGGAGGGTGGCAGAGATTTCGGGCACTCACGGGGGGCAGGGCCTTGAGGAGTGACTGGTGTTCCAGGCAAAGGAGAGGAAGAAACCCCCTCCTAGCAGGGGGGATGTCGGGAGCCGACAGAGGCTGGCGTGGAGCTGTTCAGGGACAGATGACCACAAGCGCATGGTCCTCCAGACAAAATGGGCGTGGCATGGGCACAGAGCTTGCAAGTGTTCAAAATGCAGCCCCCGCTGCTCCACCTGAGCCTACAGCAACCTGGGAGGTCTGTGGAGGAAGCAGAAGTCTGGCTCCAGGGACCGATGAAGTGGAGGTGAGGGCCGAGCTTGCCTGCGCCTGCAGCCCACAGCTCGGAGCAGCTCAGACCCAGAGCCTCAGATGCCAAGGCGCAGGACCCCCCTCAAATGGGGGTGAACGTATCCACGATAAGTCCAGAACGGGAAAATCTACAGAGATAAAAATTAGGTTAGTGGATGCTTAGGGTAGGGAGGGACAGGAGTTGGGGTGGGGACAGCTAAAGGGAACATCCTTGACAGGGGATGAAAATGTTCTAAAATCCACTGGGGTGATGGCTGCACTTCTCCGACCATATTCTAAAAACCATCCCTTTGTGCCCTTTAAATGGGTCACTTGTGGGGTGTGTGAATTTATCTCAATAAAACTATCAACAAAATGTGGGTGCAATATGCAGGGGGGAGGGAAAGATGGGGCTTGGGCTGAGAAAGTCTTCAGTTACTGCTTTTTCTCAATTGGCTGTGCTTACTTAGACAAGTTTTTAATCTTTCTGTGCCTTCAGTTTCCTCGTCTGAAAAAATAAGGAGATGGGGTGCATGGGTGGGGCAGTGGAAGAATGCCCACCTCGCATGCTGGAGACCCGGGTTGGGTTCTTGCACCATGCACCCAAAGAAAAACGGCATCCATCCCCCGCCCCGTCCAGCTGCTGTGAGCTAACAGATGCACACCCGCCTCTGGGGCAGGGCCTGGCATGGGGGGCCCTGAGAGACGTGGGAAGCACCAGCGACAGTGACGGGGTGAGGATGCATCTCTGGGTGTTCTCTCTTACAAGCAGGGGGAATAAGGACAGGAGGCGGTGGAGCTGGAGAGCTGGAGCCAGGCGTGGAAGCGTGCTTCAGCAGGTACTCACTGGACTCCACTCTCCAGGCCTGGGGAGGGACCCAGGGACCAGCTGGGAGCTGCGGGGCTGTGCGGAGACATTCATCCTCTCTGGGTCCGTTCTCCCATCTGCAAAACGTGATGAATAAGGAAACTAGCCGACCCCATAGGGCGTGCCTGAGTGTGTGTGTGTGTGTGTGTGTGTGTGTGTGTGTGTGTGTGTGGCTTAAGGGTGCCGCGTTTTATTCCTTGTTCATGCTCGGGGCACTCTGAGGGCCACCTGGGGCTCTGCTCTCTGGAGGCCACACGTGGGGACACACACAGGGGGCAGAGAAAGAGGGCGATATGGGCAGGGACTCACCAGGACAGCCCATCACCCTGGCCGGGCAGCACAGACAGGATGAGGAGTCCAGCGTAGATTCAGATATGCCCACATCCAGGCCCCAGGTTCCCGGGCCCGCGTCCCTCCCTCGCAGCTCTCCTTCCTCCAGCTGGGTTTGGCCTCAGGAGTCACAGCGCTCGGCTGGCCCCTGTCCCAGAGGGGCCCGAAAGCCAGGCCCTGCCCTTCTCGGGCCTGATCTGGCCCCAGGCCAGCGCAGAGCCGCTCAGGGCGGGAGGAGGGCACTTCTCTCACCGGCCCGGTCTGGACAACACACCCAGCCCCGGAACGCGGCGGGGTGAGACCCGCTTCAACCTGAGGCTGGGGAGAGAGAGCAGGAAAGGGTGCGTCTCCGAGGGAAGCAGGGCACTGCAGCCAGGGGAGAGGGCAGTGGGTGCCAGACAAGGGGGAGATGACACTTTTGCACAATAGCCCTTGGCCAGGTTGTTGATGAGAAACGCTGCCAGGGCCCAGTGAAAGGAGAAATGCAGAATCCACAAACATAAAAAGAGTGTTTCCAAAAGTAATCTGTTTTAAAGCATGATGCCAGGATAAACGAATGGGTGTTATTTCTAAAAGAAGTGGGAGAATATCGCCTCCATATGCTCATTACTGGTTAAGGCTTTGTAGCTGTCCTGCCCTGGTTATATTGGGTCCAAATACTAGAGAAACTGTCAAAGGCCTGAGGAGAGAATACGGACCATTTCACGAATCCCGCGTCACCCTTGGGCAGGGGCTGTGCTGATCTTCTCTGGATTGTCCCAGTTTTAGGACATGTGCTGCCCCAGCGAGCCCAGTAGGGACTTTTAAATGAGATTTGCCCCGAGGTGTGTGGCCGGGGCGGCTCCCAGCCCTGACTGCGCTTTAGGACAAATGCAAACTCCTAAGGGAGATGCCAGCGCACCCCGGGCCAGGAGATGAGGAAATGAGTTCTCCCGGGAAGGAGAACTGGAATTTCTGCGGAAAAGAAGCAGGATGTCGCTGGGGGGAGGAGGGGTTGGCTTGGTTTGCTTTGGGTTTTCTATTGTTGTTTTAGTTCATAATATATGTATTTTAGGGCAGTTTTAGATTTAGAGAAAAATCGAACAGAAAGTGCAGAGTTCCCATAAACCTCTTTACCCCCAGCTGGGTTCCCGTTATTAGCTTCTGGCATTAGTGGGGTGCATTTGCGACTGTTGAGGAACAACCACTGACATCTTATTGTTAACTGAAGCCCGCGGTCTGGGGGGAGGGGCTCACTCTGGGCCTGACCAATGCATACGTCTCCTGTCACGCACGCACAGCGGGGACAGTCTCACCGCCGGGAACACGGAGAGTGTTCTCAGCTCTGCAGGCAATTCTGGTGTACAGCGGGGCGGGGAGCCGGGGCCGGGGCAGACTGAAGGGCCTCCCTGAGTCCTTCTGCTCATCCAGTGTCTGGGTGCCCAGGGCTTCCTAGCACCCACAGTATGTCAGGCACGAAGCAAAGTCTCTGACCTCGGGGGCTTGCACTCTGGTGGGGAGACAGAAAAACCTACAAAACCATATCTAATATCAAGGGAGGGTGGGGCTTTCACAATGAAGGAGCCACCACAGGTGGGGCTGCAGGGGGACAGGATTGGGGGAGGGGAGTATCAGGGAGGGCTGCTTGGAGGAAGTGACATTATAGTAGAGACCTGAACAACAAGAGTGCCAGAGACACGAGAAGGGGTTGGGGAAGATCATTTGGGCAGGTGGAACAGAGGGGGCAAACGGTTGAAAAAGAGGGCAAACAGTAGAACAGAGGGGGCAAATGGGAACCAAGGGGGCGAATCATGGAACAGAGGGGGCGAGCGGTGGTTGTCATTCTCATCACCATCACCCTCACACCAGCCCCTTGCCCTCTTTGGCCCATGGTTGCGTCTGCGAAAACCCTTTAATTCAGTCTCCCTAATTCCAGCGGAGCAGAAACACCCAACAGAGGCCGGGGACATCGACTCTCAGGGCTCAAAATGTCTTTAATAATATCATTTCTCTTTGAAAAGTAAACATTTTGCATCATATTCTATGATATCTTTATGTTTCTATTCATATTTTTATTTACTTTCCGTGAACCCAAGCAGATGTTTTTAGGCGCGGGGTGCCCCGTGTAGAAGCCGTGCAGTAAAGGTTGTGGGTTCCAGAGTCAGATGGAACTGGCTTTGGGTTCTGGCTTGACCGTTTGCTGGGTGGTCAATCCCAGGGATGATTTAACCCTTCTCGACCTCAGTTTCCTCACCGCTAAAATGGGGCAATTATCTCAGGGTGTCTGTGGGGGCGAAATGAGACAATGCACTTAGAGCACTAAAAGTGGGGTCTGGGACATGCCCAGAAAGCGTTGGCTCTCCTTCTAGGCACGCTGCTTCCTTCTGCATTTGCCCGGGCTTTACCATCAGCCGCGTTCATTTCATTGTAAACCCGCATAGGCAAAGCAGCAGTCCGGGGCGGACGGGGCCGGGCAGCCTTGGCCGTGTGGCCCTTGGCCGTCTCACCTCCCCGGAGGCAGGGCTCCTGGTGCGGCGCGGGTTCAAGGAGCACAGCAGGAAGGAAGCGGGCTGGGGGCCAGGCAGGGCAGGGGGCTTTCTCCCACCGTTCCCTGCCATGGGCCACCGGGCCTGGCCCCAGGGGCTTTGCAGAACTTGCAGCCCCAGCCTGAGTCACCCACCGAGGCTAGGGTCCCCACGGACACCCCCAGGGCCGCAATGTGGGGAGAGCAGGCTGCAGGGGGCCGGGTTGGGGCGAGGGCAGCTGCGGACAGGGCCACCCGCGCCGACCTCCAGACCTCAGTGTCCTTCCCTGTAAAACGGTGTGAGTCTCAGGACCTGAGTCGTGGAGCACAGGGTGAGGGAAGGCAGCCAAGTGCAGGGCCCCCAGCCACCCCTGCCCCTACCCCTCGCTTCCTCATAAGCACCCGCCTGGGCAGGCAGCATCGGGAGCTTTGCAGAGTCTGCGCCAAGGTCAAATGTTGGCAAGTGACAGGCAAAGACTTGTGAGGCGGCAGGGCCGGGGTCAGCCCCGGCCGAATGACCCGGGCCGGCATCTGCTCTCAGAGCCTCAGTGTCCTCTTTTGTAGACTGGAGTTGATATAACTACTTCCTACGGTCACTGGGAGAATTAAATGGCCTTTTGCAAAAATCAACTTAGAATAGTAATATCCCTTCCAGCTGAGTGATAAAAGTCATGGCTTTTCCAAGTTCCCTTTCCATGGGTAAATAGATTTTAATTGACTAGGATAAAAACGAAAGGGAAGGGAAGGATAAAACAGAAAAGGTAGAACAAGGGTTGTTAAAATGTGGAAGCCTGTGTGCACACACATACACAGACACATGCACACACTCACACACTTACATACACACTCTCTCTCACACACACACACAGGCCAACTGGAGGGACCCCTTTAGCATATAAACAAAAGGTGGGGGGTAACCCTGAAGCCTTCCCCCTGACAGCCAGCGGCAGCAGTGATGAATTTGTGAAGTTATCTAATTTTCCACTGTTTCAATTAGAGGCTGGGCTCTGAGGCCTTGCAGCTGGCCTCTTCGTGCTGCACTCTGCTCCCTGACAGAGAAAAATGTCTCCCGTGATGTCAGCCAAGCTCTCCGCCTGACCTGAGCAAGCGAGACTTCTGGGATTCATAAACTTCGTAAACTTGTGGTTTCTGGGCAGGGTGTCATCTGAACCAGGCCTCGGTGGGGAGAGGACAGCAGGGCCCCTCCCAGGCTCCCTCGGACCCACAGTCTGGGTTCAGGGGGTGCCGTGTTGGCGGGGGTGCCGGGGAAAGGGCAAGGACCAGAGAGCGGCCTCCGGACTGTTTCATTTTTCGGTGCCTGAGCCTGGGCCACACGGAGTGGAGTGGGGTCTCCTGGCGGCTGAGCCCTCGCCAAGCGGGGCCTCTCCTCCTGCAAGGCAAGACCTTTGATTGCAGACTGCACGCTCCGAGTAATCTAATTTATCCTCATCTTCTGCCAAGCGCTCTCTTACCACACCGCGCTGGCGAGCAGGCAGCTGGGCTGGGGCTCCCTCCACCTCTCCCAGCCTCCGGGCGCTTCTTCCTTCTGACTCGCTTTGACAAGAGGCAGGACAGAGAGCAGTGAGGCAGGGGGCTCCAGAGCCAGACACACCTGCACTCAGATCTCGCCTGCGCCCCTGACTGTCCGAGTCTGAGTTCTCATCTGCAAGCGGATGGCCACAAGAGCAGGGATTGCAGAGATGCTGAGGCCATGGGCTGCAGAGAGAACCAGAAAATGACTGACTCAGAAACCAAAGTGGCCCCTGGGAGATCCAGCAGGGCCCTGGGAGAGAAGATGCTTTACATGCGGGTCCTGCACGGGAAACTTCCTCACCATGGGTGCCCCAGTGTGAGAGCGAGCCCCCGCCCCAGAGCCGGTGGGAACCCCATCCCCTGCCTGCGCCTGTCTCCCCTGGCCCTGCAGGGTTAGTTGCCCTATCACACGGCCGGGGCCAACCTTCCTGCCGGGGAGGACGTCGTGCTTCAAAGGACACGTGCATGCAGCAGGCGCCTCAAAGACAGGCAGGGCTGCCCAGCGGACTGGCGGTGAGTCCCCACCCCGGAGAGTGGTGCCGTCATGGGTGGGGACAAGGAGGGTGTGATTCGGTCTCTTTGTTGACCGAAGGAGGTTACCCCCAAATCACCACTCAGTGCATGCTTGAAGTTCACCCACGGTAGGCTCATTTCTCGACCTTAAAATAACTTAGCTCAGAACCACACACGTGATCGGGGCTCAAAACGTGAGGGTACTGCCTCGCTTCTTGATCATAAAAAAAAAACTTAGCCTGCCTTGTGTATTTCCTAGATGCTCAAAAGATTGTTGCAACTGACCGCTTTTTGACCACATAAAAACTTGTTTTGACTTCCACTTCTGGCCAAGATAGATTAACAGGGGTCACAAGTATCCTCCTACCTGAAACATTTACTTAAAAAAAAATAGATTAAATACCTGTAAGCTATAGTTTTCAAGACACTGGACATCAGGAAACAAAGGCTGGTAAGTCCTAAAAAATGGGAAGCAAATGGGTTTATAAGAAAAACCTGAAAGAGTCAGACTGTTTCTAAGTATTCTAAGTCCCAGAACAAAGTTTAAGAGTATTTACAACAATACAGAAACATCCAGCACCCAACAAGATAAAATGCACAATATCCAGCATCCAATCCAAAATTATCAGGTATGTAAACAAGCAAGAAAACACAATCTATAATGAGAAGAAAAATCAATCAATCAAAACTGAACAGAAATAATTCAGATGATAGACAGGACATTGAAACAGTTTTTGTAACTGCATTCATTTACTCAAAAGTTAGAGAAAGAGTGAACATAAGTAGAGATAGAGATGTAGAAAATAATGATAATAATAAAAAAAACTCAAATCAAATTTCTAAAGACAAAAACAACATGTGAGATGAAAAATACACCAGATGGGATTAACATCCAATGCAACACTGCAGAAGGGAAAATTGGAGACGTTGAAGACACAGCAATTGAAGCTACACAGAATGGAACAAAGAGAAAAAGATTGAAAAAAAAACAATAGAGTATCAGAGAGCTGCTGAACATGTTCAAGTGGCACAATTCATGTGGAATTAGAATTCCCCAAAGATCAGGTGAGTACAGAAAAATATTTCAAGAAATAATGGCTGAATGTTTCTAAACTTGATTTAAGAAAATCTATAAACACAGAGAGCCAAGACGTTCAACAAACTCCAAGCAAAACAAACATGACAAAACAACACCAAGTCATTTCCTAATCAAATTGCTTGCAACCAATGATAAAGAGAAAAAAAAATCATAGACAGCAAAACAAAGATAAAAATGACAATAGATGTCTTAACAAGAAAACAATGCAAGCCAGAAGACTGGAAAAACAAGTTGAGTACTGAAGGAAAAAAAACTGTCAACCTAGAATTTTATGCTCGGAGAAAGTATCTTTCAAAAATAGAAGTGACCATGGATAAACCTTGCAGATGTAATGCTGATTGAAATAACCCAGCACAAAAGGATAGATACTGTATGATTACACTGATACGAACCCCCTAGAAAGTGTAAACTCAGAGTCTTATAATGTAGAATAGAGGGGACCAGGAGATAGCAGCTAGAGCAGGACTAGTGGTTACCTAACGTGCACAGACTTGCTAATGAGGGTGAACTTCTCTGTAGTGGAATGGATAAGGGTGACGGTAGCTTGTTAGTGGGATTATAAGTGATAGTGCTGCATTAAAGGTGAATATGGTTGAAAGGGGTTGTTTAAAGTCTTGGATCTCATCGATTAACACTACAAATATAAATAAGTTCTTGCAGGAACTACTTTAAAATTGATACTTGTACAGAGTGAGTAGTAGAAGGGTATATGGGGAAAGCTAAAAAAAAATTAAAGGAAAAGGTGAAATAAAGATACTTCAGACTTGCCAACGCTGGAAGAAGCCATCACCAGCAGAAGTGCACTATAAAAAATGCTAAAGGAAGTGCTTCAAGAAATGATACTGGGGGAAAAGGATTCCAGATGAATATATGACTTTATATAAATAATGAGAATCACTGAAAATGGTAACAACTTGGATAAGTATAAAAGAATATTTTCTCATTATCAAAACTTTTTTAAAACATCATAGTCTAGGGCAAAAATAATAACGATTTTGGGGTTTATAACATGTAGCTGCAAAAAACGAAGGAAATATGGAGGTATACTATTGTAAGGTTTTATAGTATTTGTGAAGTGGTATAATTTCACTTGATGGTAGACTGAGGTAGGTTAAAGATTTTTATTACAAACCCTAAAGCAGTCACTAAATAACAAAACAAAGAGCACTGATGAAACAACAAAAATCAATAAAAATAGAACCATAAAAAATACTTGATTAATCAAAAAAAAAGATAGAAACAGGGCAAGGGGAATGAAGAACAGATGGGAAAAATAGAAAACGAATAGCAAGATGGTAGAGAAAAAACCAATCATATCAATAATCACATCAAATGTAAATGGTCTAAACCCAGTTAAAAGGCTGAGATTGTCAGACTGAATAAAAAAGCAAACCTCAGCTACATGCTGCCTTATGAAACCTGCTTTAAAGCTAAGACACAAAGAGGCTAAATGCATGAGGAAAAGAGACACACTGCAAACACTAACCAAAAGAAAGGTGGTGTGGCAAACGTGAATTAGTTATTAGGGTTGCTGAACTGTGGAGATGAGAAAGACCAGCATGGGGCATCAGAGAGGCACCGTGAGCGACGACCCATTTGGGACAGCTTCAGGAACCGTGCACATTTCAGTTATCAGTACCAGAAGCCTCTTGTGTTCCTGGGGCCTGGGAGTTTTAAAATATGAGCCAACTTTGCTTCTGCAGCTGCAGTCCATTTCAGAGAGCAAGGATCCTTTACAACGTGAGGGTGAGGGCCTGGCTCCAGGGTGCGTCCAGTATGCACGGTGCCCGGGCACACCCCAAATTGCCTGCCAGCTTCACACACACATCAGAGGCGAAGGAGGAAGCAGTGACTCTGCCGGCCACCCCAGCCCAAGCCTAGGACAGAGCTGAGAATGTCAGCAAGCCGGCCCTAAGCCAGTGGCTTCTCTGTGTTTATCATGTCTCCATGGAGGAATGGCGGGTAGTTGCAATTAGGTCAGTGAGGGAAGCTTCTCTGGCAAGCCTGCTAGGCAGTCAGGAGCACTAATTGCTGAAATAAAGAAAAGCAGACACATTCCCAATGCCTTAGAGGAGGCAGGCACACGGAAACGAGGCCAGGCTTCGTTTCCATCTCGGGTGGCATCAGAGCAAACCCCTGGGCTTAAAACTTCCTGTGCCTCCAGTGGGTGTCAGGCCCTTATACTGCTTGGGGCACACGGTCTTATTGTGTTCTCACAATGGCCTTATAAGGACGGCAGTGCTGTGTATCAGTCAGCTTTTGCTGTGAAACAAACCACTCAATGGCTTAAAATATCACCCACTTATTCTCACTCACGTGTCCACAGCTCAGCTGAGAATCAACCAGCCCAGGCCAGGCTCAGCTGGCTGGCTCCCCTCCAGCTGCAGGCCCAGCCAGGCTTGTTGTCCTCACTGCCGGTTGGGTTCAGATGTGACCCACGTGGATCTATTCTGGGGCCAAGGCTGAGGCGGAGTGCATGAGCTTCGTGGGACTGGTCCTATGACCCACATCTTAGGCCCTTTCCTTCTTGCTAGCAGAACCCCAATTTCATATGGACTATGGGGGGAGGCAGGGGATCTGGCCCTAGAACTGAATCCTGACCCCATTCTTTTCACTGCTGTGCGAATGAGGGAGAAGGAAAAGAGAGTCCCTGATGTGTGCTCACAGGTAGATTTCACACACCCAGAGGCTTGGCTTTATTCGCTGCTGCACCCCAGGATCTCTCAGGTGTGGCACAAAGTAGGTGCTCGAGAAACGCTGGTTCCACAGATGAACCTGTGATTCAATCTGTTAATCCATGAGCAGGGGAGTCACCCCTGGGGAAACTTACTTCAGAATTTCTTTTTAAGAAATGAGATAACAACAGCCCTCCCCCCGCCCCCACCGTTTAAGCCACTGTTTATTTGGTTATTCTGCTCTCTGCAGCCAAACATCCTTGAAGGCATAACTGGGGGGTAATTTCAGAGGGAAATCTGAGAGCTGGAAACAATATCTACTAAACTCAGTAATCCTCACTGATTTTTAAGGAAGACAAAATGGCCCAGATGTGTTGAAGTCCACCACGACCCCAGAGGGCTCCAAAATGTTGCCAAATTCCTCTTGGGCTTCAGCCTCTTGCTGGAAGAGTCCTGTACCCGCCCATTTTGCAGGTCCAGAGGCTGGACAGGGAAGGCCCAACCGCGGGCCTAAGCTACACACTAAAGCGGTGGAGCTGGGATCAGGGCCTCTAAAGCACCTGTTTTGGTTTGGTAAAGCTGCCGAAATGCAATATACAGTGGGGATATATTAGCTTCTAAGTTTACAAATCCAAGGCCATTAAAAATGTCCAGATTAAGCTTCGATAAGGCGATACCTTCTCTGAAGAAAGGCTGCTGGTACCTGGGCCCCCCCGTCACGTGGCCAGGCCCGTGGTGACGTCTGCTGGTCCTTCTCTCCTGGGTTTCGATCAGTCCTGGCTTCCCTGTGTGTTGCTTCCTTCCTCAGATTCTGTGTCTTTTATCTGCATGCTTCTCTAAATTTCATCTCAGCTGCCGTGCATGTGTCCTTATCTCTCAGCTTCTCTGGACCCTCTGGGCTTTTCCTGTGTGTGCTTTATCCTCTTGTGATGGACTCCAGAAAGGGAGTTAAGACCCCCTTGAATGGGCTGGGCCATCCACCCTCAATAGATCCATACCCACAGGAGTGGATTAAAAGAACATGGCCTTTTCTGGGGTACCCGACAGCTCCAACCCCACCAGCAGCTGCTACACGTCAGCTCGACCTGGCTCCAAATCCAGCACCCAGTAACTCAGTCCATTTTCACCACCACTGATCAGCAGCTTGCAGAAGGCGGTCCTGTGCCCCTCCAACGCGAGGCCAGCGAGCCTTGGGAGGTGGGCCAGCTCAGGGGTTGCTGCCCTTGATGTCTGAGCAAAACTGGGGTTCTGTTAGAAAGAAGGGGGTCAGGTGTTGGGCTGACGTCAGGAGGGTAGAGGCGCCCCGTGGCGCGAGAAGCCTCACTCTACCCTGCTCCGTCCAGCCAGTGGAAGCAGTCTCTTCTTGGCCATTGAGCTACCCAATTCCCCTGCAGGGAGAAGCTGGGAGCCTCTTTGGCACTGGGTAGGTTCTCCAGCCATCGGGGACCATGAGGAGTGCTTTAGAGGATGCAGAATTAGAAGAGGAGGGGCAGGTGAAGGAAAAGCAGGAAACTCCAACCCCACCCTGGCACTCTCACCCTATGTATCAACCTCATCTCCAGAAGCCTAAAAGAGACCCGCGGAGTGGAAGGCCCACATGTTGTGTTGAGATGGACTCGGGGTTGATTACCGGCTGTGACGTTCCCCCTGGGTGCTGTGGGAGACTCGGTTGACTTCTCTGAGCCTCGATTTCCTCACGTGGCACATGCAGAGGTAGAGCGAGGGTGAAGGACGTACACGCATATGAAGCAGTGGCACGGAGCTGGGCACACATGGTGAGGGCGCGATGGCTGGTGCCTGCTCGTGTCCTCTTAGCCACATGCAGCCCCCTCTAACCGTGCTCCCTCCATGCCTAGCACCGGCAGCACGCTCATGGCCCATGGACCCTCTCACCACCGCGCCCAGCTCTTCTCTCAGCTCCTGTTCCTAGCCCAGGGCTCTGCATCCGGGGGAGGTGTAAAATAGCCACAACCGCGTGGCCCAGACACTGGCCAATCAGAGCAGAGGCTGGTCTCCCGGGCACCCCTGTTCAGCTGGGCAAAGTGACCTAAATTTTAGGGGACAAGGGGTCAAGAGAGCAAAGTGAACAAAGCACTCAGAAAACTCAAGGCAGGAGCTTTTTACCAGCCAGCAGGGAAATATCTCAGTATTTCAGCAATTAATAAAAAGGAACTGAAGCATGCAGAGCACCATCTCTGACTTTACTGAATTCTTGTACTCCCTGCCTGGCTCACTCATTTTCTCCTGTGGAACTAACCACTCTTCCTGCACACTCAGGCCTTGTAGTTGGGGGGAACTGGCCCCATCTCCAGCCCAGGGTCGCTGTGGGTCCCAGAGTATGCAGGAGTGAGACCAGGATATAAGCACCCAAAGAGTCAAGCCTGGGACATTAGGAAGGACTCGTGGGCTTGGTGAGCAGGAAGGATGGGAGCCTGCAGCCACTAGGGAATGAATCAAGGAGAGAGGGATCACATCATAGCACCTGGATCGAGCCAGACCTGAAGCTGAGATTTTCCCCTGGACTTCTCAGTCCAGAATGAGCCCATCACTCATTCTGGTTTTTAATTCAGCTAGCTTGAGTTGGACTGCCTGCCATTTGCAAGCCACTGAGCTGTGCTGGCCCGGTGGCTTGCCTCCTCCAGCTCTCCATGTCAGAGCAATAATAAGGAAATCCTCAGTAAGCTCAAATTCTGTTCAGTGTAAATCCTGTTCCTCCTCCTGTGGAAATCCCTCAACCTGGCTGTTTTTCCCGATCTATAAAACTTTGGGTGGGGGGGGGGCAAAAATTCTGACATGTCCCTTCCCCTCATCCTCTTGATTAAAGCCCATTTCTTTCACAGACTCCTGCGGGGGATCACGATAAAGCTGGCAGCTGGATTTGCAGGGAAAATGCAAAGGCCTCGCCTCCTTCCAGTGAAACGCCTAATTAAAGTCCAGGGGCCGAGGCGCATGGACGTGAGAACATTAACCATGACCTGCTATCTGGCGGGGGAGTTCACTCAGGAATGCACAGAACCCACAGCTCCGGGCCCTGGGCTTTTAGTGTGTGCATGTTGTCCCCGGCTCCCCTACAACCACCTCACTGCCCACTCAGGGCTGGCTGTGAAGGGCACGCCAGGGGCACGCTGGGCATCAGCTTCGTTGTAGAGGATGCTGATGTGGCTGGTCTCCAGTCCCCTGAAAGAGGGCATGCTCCTCCTCCGTTTTCTCTCCCTCCCTCCTGTCTCTTTCCAGATCTTTTTGTGTAGCTCTCCATTGCCCACCCTCTCTGCCTATTTCCTTGATGCAACTTTTTCTGTTTTTCTGCTTCTCCCTCTATCTCCATATCAATCTGTCCCAATCTCTCAGTCCCTCTGTCTCTTTCCCTATTATTTTCTCTCTCTCTCCCCCTCCGCTCCCCCCTCCCTCTCCCTCTGTCTCTCTCCTGCCCTCTGATTCCTTCCCTGCTCCCTGTGCCCTGTCCTTTCTCTTGATCCGCTCTGGAAAGTGCTGGCAGAGACTCAAGAACTGAAGACTTGACCTCCACGCTGAGCTAAGGTGCACCACGTGGGGCAGGGACGGAAAGGTCCGGCCCCCTGAGCCATCTTCTCAGACCCTTCCGTACCCTGAGAGGGGCCCTGGGCAGATCCAGCCTCTGATGGACAGAGCCTTAGTTCCGGGCCACGGAGAGGCCTCCACAGAGGTCAGGAAACGGAGGCGGCAAACAGCAAGAGAAGAGCCCACTCTGTGCGCCTTCGGGGCAGCCATTTGGGCTTTCCCTGTCCCCTTGGCCACTGGCCGAGCCTTCGAGGGTACAGCTCTGGAGGGTGAGCTCCCACTACAGGTCATGAGTCCAGGTTGGGGCCTGGAGTCAGCAGCCCCCAGGGGAGCAGTGCTCAGGAACAGAGGCAAGGTCTGCAGCAGCGAGCCTGGGTGGAGATGGGACCTGGCTCTGCAGCACTGAGCAGATAGCTGGACCTCTCTGAACCTCAGTGCTTAACCCCAAAACCAGGATAATGGTGCCATTTTCTTCACCAGGTGCACAGACTTGGTGTCTGGTGAACACAAATGCACAGGAATTAGTATTCTTTTTTGTTATTATTTTTACAAATACTCCCTTTTCCCCCACTCCCTTGGTAACCTCTAATATGTTTTCTGTCTGCTAATTTGTTATTTCTCGTCCTCTCTTGTAAGTGAGGCTGTACAGTTTTTGTCCTTATGTCTTACTTAATTCACTGGGCATAATATTTTCAAGGGTCTTCCATGTTGCAGCATGTCTTGTAACTTCACATTTTCTTTGGGCCAAATAATATTCCATTGTGTGATGCACCACATTTTGTTTATCCATTCGTTGGTCAATGGACAGTTAGGTTGTTCTCAGTATTGGGCTATTGTGAATATAGCTACTATAAACATAGGGATACTACTATCTGGTTGCAACACTGTTTTCGCTCTCTTTGGGTATATGCCTATGCTTAAGTTTTTGTTTTTTTAGAATCTGCCATATTGCTTTCTACAGTGGCTGCACCGTTTTACGTTCTCACCGACAGTGCACTAGAGTCTCAGTTTCTCTGCATCCTCTTCAACACTTCTCAGTTTCTGTTAATAAAAACCAACCCTGTGAATATGAAGTGGTATCTATTATGGTTTACATTTATATTTTCCTAATTCTTGGTATTCTCACAAGCAGTGGAAACAACCAAAGGAATAGGCTGAGACCTCAATCTTGGGGTTTGTTCATATGAAACTTAACCCCAAAAAGGATAGGCTGAGCTTACTTAAAATTAGGCCTAAGAGTCACCCCCAAGAGAGCCTCTTCTGTTGCTCAGATGTGGCCTCTCTCTCCAGCCAACACAACAAGCAAACTCACAGCCCTCCCCCTGTCTACGTGGGACATGACTTTCAGGGGTGTGGATCTTCCTGGCAGTGTGGGACAGAAATCCTAGAATGAGCTGGGACTCAGCATCAAGGGATTGAGAAAACCTTCTCAACCAAAAGGGGGAAGAGTGAAATGAGACAAAATAAAGTGTCAATGGCTGAGAGATTTCAAACAGAATCGAGAGGTTATCCTGGAGGTTATTCTTACACATTATATAGATATCACCTTTTTAGTTAAGGTGTAACAGAGAGGCTGGAGGGAACTGCCTGAAAATGCAGAGCTGTGCTCTAGTAGCCACGTTTCTTGAAGATGATTGTATAATGATATAGCTTTCACAATGTGACTGTGTGATTGTGAAAACCTTGTGTCTGATGCTCCTTTTATCTATGGTATGGACAGATGAGTAAAACACGTGGGTTAAAAATAAATAAATAATAGGGGAAACAAATGTTAAAATAAATTTAGTAGATTGAAATGCTAGTAATCAATGAAAGGGAGGGGTAAGGGGTATGGTATGTATAGATTTTTTTCTTTTTATTTCTTTTCCTGAATTGATGCAAATGTTCTCAGAAATGATCATGATGATGAACACACAACTATGTGATGATATTGTGAGTTATTGATTATATATCAAGAATGGAATGATTGTATGGTGAGAATGTTTATGTTTGTATGTTACGTTTAAAAAATAAATGAATTTGTGTTTTCCTAATGGCTAATGACATTAAACACGTTTTAATACATTTGTTGGCCGTTTGCTTCTTTGGAGAAATGTCTATTCAGGTCCTTTGCCCACTTGCTAATTAAGTTATTGCCTTTTTTATGTTGACCTGTAAAAGTTCCTTATATATTCTAGATGGCACCCTTAGCCTGTGTTTGGTTTGAAACTGTTTTCTCCCATTCAGTAGGTTGTCTTTTCACTTTCTTGATAATTCCCTTCAATGCACAAAAGTACTTAATTTTGATGAACTCAAGTTTATGTGTTGTTTCTTCTGTGGTCTGTGCTTTTGATGTCATAGCCAAGAATCCATTGTTGAATCCCAAGTCCTACGGATTTTCCCTCACATTATCCTCTAAAAGTGTTTTAGTTTTAGTTTTTATGTTTAGTTTCTTGATCCATTCTGAGCTGACTTTTGTAAAAAACAAATTGATCTGTAATTTTCCCTTCTTGTCTTCACCAGCCTTTGGCGTCCATAGTGCTGGCCTCATAGACTGAATAGGAGGGGTCCCTCCTCTTGAGCTCTTTGGAAGAGTTTCTGCAGGACTGATATTAATTCTTTTTTAGATGTCTGGTAGAATCACCAGTGAAGCCATCTGATCATGAACTTTTCTCTAGTAATCAGTATTCTTAATCCACAGCGTTCCATACGGGACCTAAGACATGGCGAGTGGCCTGCCCAGTCTCATGCTGTCCGTTGGCCACCTCCAGCCAGCCAGCCGGGTCCCTCCGGGTCTCTGTGTCCCCCTCTGCTGAGGGTAGGTGGCTTCCTCTGTGCGACAGATACTGGGAGTCCAGGAGCCGCGAGACTTCCCGGGCACTGGTGCTAATTCTTTGTTCCCAGATGCAAACCCTCCTAGAGAACACTGGTAGATGGTGCTGTGCCCTGACAGGGGCCCGAGAGGAGAGGGGACAGACTTGCAGGAGTGCGTGGAGGGCCCGCGTGGATGGTCTGCAGGGGGTTGAGCTTTGGGGTCGTGCAGACCTGGGTTCATTTCCTGCCCCATCATTGTTCCTAGCCTGGCATTGAACAAATTACACGAGCTGTCTGAGCCTCAGTTTACTGTTTTGTAAAATGGCAATCATAATTCCAAACCACAAGACAGTTGTGGGAAGGAAATGAGCTGATAAACTGTGACCAAATTTACCAACCTGTAAATAAGTACCCTCCACTTTTCCTCCACCTCACTTCCCTCCCCTCTACCAACACAATTCCCAGATTCTATGTGTGTAGAGAAAAGAAAGAGGTAGATAAAGAGAGAAAGAGAGAAAGACCATCAGAGAGACTAATTTGACCTACAAAGGAGGGTGAGCTGAGAAGGGTGTGGAGAAAAGCCAATGGGGGTGCTAAGGAGAGAGTGTGGGGGTCTGGTGTATGAGACATCCAAAGTGAATTGGAGAAGACAGGAAAACATTGAACAAGAAGTGCTGCTTATCAAGGATGAATTGGTATCCAAGGGATGGACTTAAAACAGTGCAAATAAAGCAGGGGTTGGCAAAACACAACCAAATCCAGGCCACCACCTGTTTCTGTGAATCAAGTTTTACTGGAACACAGGAGCACTCAATGATTTAGGCATCATCCCTAGCAGCTTTCATATCACAAGGGCAGAATTTGAGTAATTGCATCAGAGATCTTTGACCCACAAAGCCTAAAATATTTCTATCCGCTCCTTCAGAAACAATCTGCTACCCCTGATATAAAAGAATTCCATTTTGAATTGCCTTCTGCAGCCAGCCTATGCTTCTTGGAAAGCTGTTTCAGGCAGGGACGGAGCCCTGGACCGTGTCCGAGTCACAGGATGTAAGCGCTTAGCCCCGGCATGTGGCATGTGCTCAACAGATAATAAATTCTAACTGGAGACCCCTCCCTGGACAAGAAAGGAACCAAGTGACGGAGAAGGTAGTGGAAGGATAAACAGAGAATGAAAAAGAAGGATCCGGGGTGAAGTAAGTGGCTTTCAAATGAGAGGTGGCTTGGAACGTGGCCTGGACAATCAGGAGGAAGTGGGAGAAGATGAGGCACCCAGACTCCCCGTACCCAGCCACCGCTATGTTTGAATGTTTTTGTTACTGGCTTACCTGTGCACTCCCCCTTGATATTTACTGAGTTATTTTATTCCAGCTCCTAGAGTTCCGTGGCACGAGTTATAAGATGAGCTGGGATTCATGGCCTCATATGAGCTGTGTTTCCACCAGCAACGGAATGCCTGAGAGCTGCCCGTTGCCATGGTTACAGGCAGGCAAATGCGGGATCCTGACTGAAAAAGAATCTCAGAGGTCCACATTGCATGGCCATGTCCACAGTGTCATAGGGGAGTGGAAGAGCAACCCCAGACTGCTCAAGGCAGTTTAGGAAGACTTCCTGGAGGAAGGGACATTTGATCTGGGCCTCAGAACTGAGTGGGAACTCATGGGAGAGGCATGAAGGGCATATCTTCAGCTGGGACCAGCCACCTTCCTCAGCAAGGGGTGCCCCTCCCTTGGACTTCTCCCCAGCTCTGAGCAGAGAATGGGGGGCCAGGCCAATTCCACAGGTGGGCAGGAACATGGAATCTGTCACTAGCTTCTCCAAGAGAAGAGGCCCCTGGGAGCAGGGGCGAGAGACAAGGAAGGAGGAGAAAGTGGGAGGGTGAAAAAGCAGAAGGGAGACAGAACAGACAAGTGAAGGCAAAAAGGAGAGGTACCTGATGGGAAAGATCTGGTACCCCAAAGTATTGTCTTCTTTAAAACAGTAGCTCAGGACCCCGGCTCAGATGTGCCAGGCATTTGCCGGCTCCCTGTTGAGTCAGCGCCTTCAGGAAGCTGCTATAATTTTTTCTGTGCTGAAAACGGGAACCATGGCTCCCAAGCACCTGCCCAGAGACACGCAGCCAGTGGATCCAGGGCAGGGCTTTGAACCCAGGCAGCCTGGCTCCATCATGCCTCTCCAACCACCTGGCTGGCCACACTGCCTGGCCCAGCCATACCACCTGGCCGAGCCACACCTGCCTCAGCAGCCACTGCCAGCAGGATTCTTCCAGACAGAGGGGCAGGAGCCGGAGGATGGCATCTGCCCATAGCCCTCCCAGGGCCCTCACCAATGGGCAGGGGCTCAGGGGCCTGGAGAGGGCTGCATGAGGACACAGCCAGGCTGTGTTTGGCTGCATAGCTGGACCCTGTCCTCCTGCAGCCAGGCCACCTCCGACAGCCTCCCGGACCCTCTACTGCCTTCCACCTTCCCTCATACCTTCCTGGTGTTCTCCCACAGGTAAGGGGGGCACTCACTGTCTCTTCCCAGCCTGCGGCGCTTCTGCGGAGCAGCCCCCAAGGCCTCCCACCAAGAAAGCCAACATCGGCCAGCCGAGGCCTGGGAGGGGTGGGGGTGTCGAGGGTTGAGCCGGCCCCATGGATACATTCCAGGACTCTGCTCAGCCTGTCCTGAGGCTTGAAGCATCCTCATCTGGCAACCCCCACAATCTGAGGGGCTCCCTGCTCTATGAGGAGACTGTCATCACTTCCTCTGAGCTTGTAAATCTTCAGGAGTTCCCCTGTGCTGCACAGCTCGGTTTGCCTACCTGACTGACTGACCCCAGGTCTGGCCCATTTCCTCTGGAATTCTGGTGGAGCTTCCACCTGCATGGAACTGCCCACCCCCATTGCTTGGGAAGTCTTGCTGTTGATGTCTAGCCCCAGATGGGGTTCTTGGTGACCTAAGGCCTTGGGCACAGTGTTGGATAGATGGCCACCCCTTGATGGTTGAGGCTTCCCAACCTAGACACCAGCCTCCAGACTCCAAGCTACCACTTAGGCCCCAAGCATCTGGAGGCCCAGTCCACACAAGATGCCCAAGGAGGCTCTGCTGGCTGCCCTGGCTGGGTGGCAAGTCCCCTCTCTGTGCTACTGGAACACCCTGCGCTTGCTGCCCAGGCTCTATCTCAGCTCAGGCCCCTTCCTTACATCTTTGTCATGGATGGCATATTGCCACTCTGACCCTCAGTCTCTTTGTCAATAAAATGGAGATCATTGTTCCCATCCCATGTGGAGTATGAGGTCCTTTGGGCCAGCTGCCTTGCTTGTGTGAAGCAGGACAGAATGGAATGGGTGGTTAGAAGCTTGGATGTTGGGGTCACATTTCTACAGGATTCAGGCCCAACTTTGCTGTTCCCAAGTTGTTTGTCTTTGGGAAATCAAAGCGTGCCTTGGTTTTCCCATCTGTAAAACAGGGTTAATAACAGTCCTTGGCCCACAAGCCTGATATCCCCTGGGCCAGCCTGGGTTGAGCACAGTGTGGTCAGCATGCTCCCAGCTTCCCACCTCACTGCCCAGGGCACTGTTCTCTAATCGAGAGTTTTCTCAGGCACCCTGAGAAGTGCTCCAGAACATCAGGCCCAAACTGGAAGTGGGGGAGTGGACGGAATTACTGCTCCAAGACAAACTTCCAGTTGGGAATGGGCGTTGGTGCGTCCATGCCAACGGCTCCCTGACCTCCGTTGAGTCTAGGCGAGCTCCACGCGGTTCCCCAAAGAGACCCCCACAGGATGGAGCCCGGCTGCCCCCAGAGGGCATTAAATGAGATGAGTCTGAAAGGAGCTGAGCACAGACTTGGTAAGAAGCACGTCCTCGGTCAGGGCCGCTGGTGCACAACAGTGTTCAATCAACAGGCGTGACGTTTGTCTATTTACATGTCTGTCTCCTTCTGGTCTCCCAACCTCAGGGACCAACACGTCCATCCGGGGCTGAGGCCCCATTGCCAGGCAGGCGCCGGAAAGCGGTGGGACCGGGCCTGTGGGTCGAGGGGACAGGGTGAGCCCAAGTGAAGGCCACCCCTCTCTCACTCCACTCTCCACCAAGCCCACGAGAGGCCAAGGTCACTGGCTTGGAGCCACCACGTCCTGAGGCGTGACTGGGGCCTGGGCCGGGTGTTGGAGGCTCACTGCCTCTCCGCGGGAGGAAAGCAGGGCCGCCTGCCTCCCCTTCATCCACCATCCGGCCCCATCGGCGTTTTTCCACCCTGCTGTAAGTGCTTTAAACTCTAGCCTGACTCCGGGAATTAAAATAATATACATTCTATCATGACTAATATGGCAGGGAGGGGGGCGGGAATCCAGTGCTTCTCAGGAAACAATGTTCCACAGACTGTGTTACCTTTTGCTGGGAAACTCCCAGTTCCCACCAGAAAAAGAGGAGAAGCCATCAATCTCCAGGCAGCAGAGCTTGTGCAGGGGCCCTGCTCTAACCGCACCACGGCCGCCGGACTCGGGACACCTGTCCCGCCTCCATGAACAGACCCCTTCAAAATAAACACACGACCTTGGGGAAGGCGGCCCGCCCGGGGGAAAGGAATCCATCCGCCCGGCTCCGGATGTCCTGGACAAGAGGCAAAAACGCTTCCTTCCACTGTCTTAGAGAAAAATGGCACATTCGTTCAGCCAATTCCCTCTTTCTTTTCAACTGAACACCCATACTGGGAGTGCTTCCCGAAGGGACGGAAGAACTTGGAAATATTCCCTGGACCTGACGGGGTCTAGCGGCTTTTTTTTTTTTTTTTTCATTCCTCCATTGATCCGTTCAATGGGTATTTATTGAATGGTGGCTCAATCGATAACACCCTCCACCAGGGGGGACATGTTGAAGGGGATCCCTGCCGGGGGGCCCCTGCTTTGCGATCAGCCCACGTGTGGCAACCCAGTGGGCTCCTGCCATGATGTAGCGGTGCTGCTGGGAAGTGGCCCCCCAGCCTGCAGCCCTTCCAGTCCCACCATGCAAGCACGCGGGGCCTGGGGCTTGGGCCAGGTCATGGCAACAGCACAGGAGCAGAGGGCACACAGGAGCCCAGGGACCTCCGAAGCGTGTGGTGTGTCTTCCCATATTCTCCCCCCACCATCTCCTTGCTGAGCAAAGGGGGCTCCAGGGTCCTGGGAAGAAGGCAAAGCCACCGGGAGGAAGAGGCCTGGGTCTTTGAATCACAACACAGAAACCCACCTGTTTTAGACCAGTATACCAGCAAGAAATCAATATTGGTTGAGGTACACCATTGAGATGCAAGGGCCTATTTGTTACAGCAGCTAGCATTACCCTAAATATCAGACTGGAGTCTACAGATCCCCGTGGAGGGTGGATTTTTCACCCCAAGGTGATACTCCAGCTCAAGGAATTTGACTTGCCTGCCCCCAGGGTGTGGTCCAGGGGTTGGCCCCATGGGGTGGAACCTAGGGCCCAGGGCAGGCCACAGGGGGAGACTGGGTGTGGGCACAGCTGTATAAAAAGGCTTTTCAGAATCTGATAGAAGCTCTGGACCCTCTTCCAGGAAAAGCTGTGCACGGTGACGTATGTGTAGTATTCTGCACGTGTCTTCCACACCGTGGAGGGTGGCAACGCGGGCTAACCGGTGGCTGCACAGGCCCCACGAGGAGCTTTCGCATTTGAGGACTGAGTTCCAACCAGCAGGCAGGGTCAAACCAAAACCATCTCTGGTTCATCGAATGGGACATGATTTTTGAGACGATATTGTTGTCATTCATAATTGCCAGGAGGGCTGGGGGAAGACGCTCTGCGGACAGAAAAGGCCCCAGAGGTTGGGACAGTCATGGCACTGCACCCACCATGGACGCCCAGCGCCGGACGCTGCCTCACCCTCTCCCGCCCTCCCCCGCCCTCCCCAGCTGTCCTGTGTCGCAGAAAGCGGGCAGGACTCTACCTGGAGTCATCGGAGGCAGGCGTCACCAAGGAGGGTGCTCTCCTTCGGCCCAGTCTCCTGGACGCACTCAGCCCTGGGGAAATACGGCCTCTCCTCGGGGGCGCGCCCCAGCGCCCAGCTCACCTGTCAGGGAGAACCGGCCACCGTCCCTGCCTCTCGGGGTCACGGTCTGTGTGCTGGGCCGGGCAGGGTCAGGGAGCTGGGTGAGTGGCTGCTTGCAATTTTCTATGTCTACAGCAGGCTCTAAGCCTCCCTCCGCAACACGGGGGGTGGATGACGCCTCCCCCAGGCATGGATGGGCAGGCTCTCATTTGAGGGGTGGGGGTGAGCCGGTGGAGTTGGGGTCCTGGTGAGAGACAGATGGACCACTCAGGGGGAGTAACAGAGAGTGGCTGTGAAAGGAGACGGTTCGCAAGTGTGGTGGGTGCAGGAGACGCCAGCGAGGTGCCGTGTTCAGGACCATAGAAACACATACCCATAACCTGTACCCCGTAAAGCATACCCCATCCCGTGTATCCCCCAACATGTACCCCATAACCTGCGCCCCATAAAGCATGCCCCATCCCGTGTACCCCCAACATGTACCCCATAACCTGCACCCCATAAAGCATGCCCCATCCCGTGTACCCCCAACATGTACCCCATAACCTGCGCCCCATAAAGCATGCCCCATCCCGTGTACCCCCAACATGTACCCCATAACCTGCGCCCCATAAAGCATGCCCCATCCCGTGTACCCCCAACATGTACCCCATAACCTGCGCCCCATAAAGCATACCCCATCCCGTGTACCCCCAACATGTACCCCATAACCTGCGCCCCATAAAGCATGCCCCATCCCGTGTACCCCCAACATGTACCCCATAACCTGCACCCCATAAAGCATACCCCATAATGCAAACTCCTGGCTGAGGGGAAGGGGGGCTGGTTCTAGAATCCCAATAGGAGAATGGAGGGCAGGGTTGGCCAGCAGGAGACCTGGGCAGAAGGAAGCAGCCACTCCAGCCGCCATCGGGGTTGGGGTCCTGGGAAAGGTCACCCCTGCCTCTTCCACCCACTGCCCCATAGCGGCCCGGCCACCGCTGGCCTAGCCCAGGGGAAGCTGGAGGACGCAGAGCCGGCGGAGAAGGCCGAACTGGACGCGCGGGTGATGGAGGTGTCCAGCCCGTGATGTTCAAAGCTCTCAAGGCAGGAAGGTCCTGGATGGCTCCTCCCTCAGCCCCTCACGGCAAGGGCCCCTCCCTCCTTCCTCACCCCCACTTCCTCCAAGCCCCCTGACCTGCCTTCCAGGAGCCCAGCCGCTTCCCCAGCCACCAGAGCCGGCTTTGGGGCCCAGGCAGCCGACAGGGTGGGGGGACCAGCCCCCAGGAAGGGTGGATGGGACAATCAGGCAATACTTTAGCTCCCTCGCCATGCCCGGGGTCTGGGGGCTGTTCTCCTTCAGCTTCCACTCCAGTGACCCACCCCCAAGGGTAAGTGCCCCCATAAAGCACCATAAACACCCCAAACTGGCTCCCTGCCTTCCTGTGTCACCTCCCTGCTCTTCTCCTGGGGCTTCCTGCAACACCTTCCAAATACAGCCTTTCCTCAAGTCTCAGGATCTGCTTCCAGGAGGACCCAAACTCAGGCCCCACCTTCCAACGCCGAGACCCCGGAGCATAAGTGACTCACCCAAGTCCCCAGCCTCACTGGTGGAGCTGCCAGGGTCCCCAGGTCACCTGGACCTCGCCAGAGCAGCAGGCCTTTCAAAGAGCAGTTTTCCTGAGCTCAGAGGCTCCTGAGTTCCTGCACGTGTGCCCCAGAAGTGGCAGGTAATGCTTTATTTGACAAGGGAAGGCTTTGCCGTGCCAGGGACTCTGCAGCCAAGGGCCTTTTGCTTCCTGGGTAGCAGCCAGTGCTTCCCCCCATCCCTGGCCCCCTCGGGACGTCTGCCCCCATCCAGGGCCGCTCACATTTGAGGAGGGTCTGCTCAGTGTCAGGGGAAGGAGCTGGTGTGCGAGGGCCCATGACCTGGGCTGGGGCTCAGCATTCAGGTGGGGTCCCATCCCCGCAGCCGCCCCATGGGCCACAGGCTGCCCAGCCTGGCCTCCAAGCCACGGCTCTGAGCATGCCACCCCAGCCCAGCCCCTGTGCTGCCCCCACCCCCAGGGAAAAGTCAGCCCCTTTGGGGGGCTCCAGGCCTTCACCCGGCTCGGGCAAGCAGAGGAGGCTGAGCATGGGCGCAGCGGGCAGACTGCTCGGCTGGAAGCCGGCCCGCTCCACTCAAAGTTCAGATGAGCTCCTGAAAGGACAAGAAAAGGAGCTTTTCCAAGCTGCCCAGTGCCGGGACACAAGGAGCTGTTCACAGGGGAGACCCATCTGAGCGCCCATTTTTTGTTCTAAGTTCCCGGGGCATTTTGAGCCAAGTGTGAAATCTCATTTACGCAGAGGGGTGGGAAACTTTCTGAGCGGCCATTTATCCCCCAGTCCCCAAAATATGTTCCCAAGACTCGTCGGAGGCTGAGCCCGTGAATAATATTTCCCGCAGCTCCCGGGGGCCCGCATTAGCCCGGTTTTCCTGGCTGCCTGGGAGGGGTTGAGCGCGCGGCGGGAGCAGGCCTGGTGGGCTTCCCTGTTATTTTTGTACCCCTGAACGTCTGGGTGCACCCCCACCCAAGGGGAGGCAAGTGTTTGATTTGGCGTGGGGTGCTGGAAAGGGCGGGGGAAGCCCTGGGGATATTTGGACCTGCCCAGGAGATGGTCATTGGCTTATGACAAATTTGCATTCCTGTACATCGGCTCCTCTGGAAAAAGGAGGCTTATTCATCAACTGGGTGGTGGAATTTGGTCCCCGGGGCAGCTGGCTTCAATCCTCTCCCTTGCCAGGAACAATAGAGTCCTGCTGTGTGCAGGTCCTCCTGGTCCTGGACTGGGGTTGAGGATGAGAGGCCTTGCTGGGCGGTAGGTGGGAGGGGAAGGCCAGCTGGTGAGGGGTCGGGGTCAGGAAACTTTAATGGGAGAACCCGCTGGAAGGTCGAGTGATGGGAGCCCTTCTCCTGAGCCCAGTAGGCCATGTGGCCACAAGACCAGAGGCCCCCCTCCTGCTACCCCTTTGGCCGGGCCTGCTCAGGGGGTACAGCTCCCCCCAGGGCCTGAGCCCTGTCCACCTCGGCCCCTTCTGCAGCACCACCTGCCCCTGCTCCTCTTTCCTTTGTGCTAGCCGGAGACTGCTGGGTCAGCCTCCAGCGTGCAGATGAGACTGTCACAGGAGATGGCAGAGCAGGGGCACAAGGGGCCTGGAGCTCTGCTGGCCTGCAGGACTTGCTTTCTCTACCCCCCCGGCTGTGCCGAGGGGCCGCTCAGCTGCAGCAGCTTAGCTGGAGCCCAGCTCTCACACCAGGGCACCTCCTGGCAGGCTGCAGGGCAGCCCGGCTACAGGAAGGGGGACCTCACTTCAGGGCCTCGGACCCAGCAGCAAATCCAGAAGAGAATCACCATGTGCTAGGAAGAAGTCCAAGGGAGGAACCCAGGACTCGGACCAGACACTGGAAACAAGACTTGCTCTTGAGGACGAAGGCCAGAAGTTATGCTCAGTGTCCACATAACTTCAGTGAAGTCCACTCGGACCCCCGGAGCGGCTGCATTAGTGGGGCATGGACTGGTTTCTTTAATGGAAACCAAAATGAAGTGGTGTGAACAGGATAGAAGGTGGACGTCCCTCTCGTGGAAACGCCTGGCCGCACAACAGCCCAGGAAGGTGGGCCTTCTATGCTCCCGGGAGCCCGGGGCCCTTCCGCCTCACCCCCACCACTGCCTCCTAAGGAGCCACTTCTCTCAGGCTGCTCCAGGCTGACACGGGGCTTCCACACCCATGCGCAGGCCCACGGGAGAGGGAAAGAGGAGCTGGAGGGCAAGCAGCTTCCTTTTAAGGGCTGGAAGTTGCACACCTATTTCCCCTCATATCCCACCAACGGCCCCTTCCTCCTCGCCCTGAAAGGGCTCTTGCAGGCGGCAGAGGGGGTGCAGCACTCCTCGGGGGCAGGAGATGCCTCACCCCGCAGGGCTGGGGTGTGGGGACGAGTGCCCCAGTGGAGCCCCAGGCACCCGGATTTGGCTCCTTCCTTTCACTGCCTCCCTTCCCCTCTCCCTCCTGCTGCTTCCTGGGCTCACCTCCCAAATAAACTTCCAGTGCGCAAATCCCTGCCCTGCTTCCGGGAGCCCCAGGCCAAGACACAGCCGCGGTGGTAACTTGCACCCGAGTCCACCCACGGCCGCCTGGGCCTCAGGTCTGAGCCGTGACTCCTTCCCCACCCGCGCAGGGAACCACAGGAAGCGAGAGGAATTCTCTCCCCAGGGCATTGTCCTTCTCTGGAAAGCCCGTGGTCTGTATCTTTGGGGGGCTGCGCGTTCGAGCGCTGCTACCCAGGCAAGCGAAGGGAGCGTCACTCGGCAGCTCATGCTAGCGCACACAGGGCCGGCTGCATTGCTTGGTTGTTTCCCTTCAAGAAGCATGGGTTGCTTCGGCATGTTCATGGCAGAGGGGGCGGGGAACCCCTTGGAAATGCACAAAGATGACTTTTGAAAACCCCCTTCATGGGAGGCACATAGTAACCTGGGTTCAAAGTTGGGTTCTACTTCTTAACTGGCAATGGAAGTCTTCAGCACTGCCTGACATTCTTGCCAGTCCTTTCCCATGCCCCGCCCACACACACAGACTCACACCTGCCCTGCCAAGCACGCGGTAGCACTATCCTTCCTGGCCAGAGTCATGAACGTGATACTTGCAGGCTGTTTAGTTTCTGGTCTGAGATTCTCCAACGTACCCTTGTTCTCTCTGGCACAGCAACCAGCAGCATTTAAAATGGCAGCTTCTCCATCTACCTTGGCCCCTGACAAGCCACAGTGTACCTAGAGTATGAACATAAGTAAACCTTTGTTATTTCAAACCACTGAGATTTAGGGGTTCTTTGTTACTGCAGCATAACTTAGACCATCTTGACCGATGGATGAGGTATGTGACCTTAAGCCAGGTACTCAACTTCTCTGAGCTTTAGTCTCCTCACTCCTCGGTGTCCCACGGATGAGACATCTAACACTATTTGGGTAAAGATTAAGGAACAGCCACATCTATGAAGAGCTTAGCAGAGGCCTCTAAGCTCTGCATGTGGCTGCTTCTCACTCACTCAATTTTCCTGGTTCTGATCGATTTGCACTCTGGCACCCACTGTCTGTTACTTTTGCACCTTCCCTTCTCTTGTTGACTTCATCCCCTGACTGCTTGGCTTGGCCAGGGCCCCTGGGGTTTGACATGTGGTTTGACACTCACGTGACAGTTTACAAACTCCAGGAACTCTGTCAGG
>NC_135342.1:80909285-80944285 GCF_023851605.1 Tamandua tetradactyla
GCTATAGAACTTCGTTTATTGATGAAGCCAGTTTAAAACCACTTCTGATGGCTACTTGTCACCATTGCTACGGAGCAATCAGGCTTATTTTTATTCTTGCATACCTACGATCAGGAGTTTTTAAATTGTCTGAATCCCGGCCATCTGTGAGAAGCTTATGGAGGCCAAGGAGAAATGGAGCCTGACATTTTTTGTGCAATTTCAAGGGTACCTCTTTTCCATTAGCATCTCATGAATAAATGTGACATAGTGAAATGGCATATGACTGGCTACCATATTTCCTCAGTTCATAGATTTATCTACACTTGAGAAAGTTTGTCTGGGTCCATGCAGCCTCCCAGATTGGCAATAGGTGGAGTCTGTAGTCATTCCTGTTAGAAGATGAGTTGCAGGCACTTCATGGGAAACATAACCTTCGCTCATCAAATCAGGTGTGACTGACATGATCTTTCTCACAGATTCGAGAAGTGCCGGACTTGCTCTGGAGACCTGGTTGCATGGGTATGAAATCATGCATGTGCAGATACGCATAGCAGCCCAGATTGTGACAGCAAAGGATTGGAAGCCATCTAAATGCCCAACGAGTGGTGCCATTTAAATAACTTATGGTACTGATTTGAGCGGCATATAATGCACCAGTTAAATGGATATGAGACATTGTTATATATCTGTATGGAAATATCACCAAGGCATTTTAAGTGACAAAAGTAACCTACAGGGAAGCATATATTACATACAAGTGTGCAATTTCTTGTATATGTTTCAGTTACTTTTGGAAGGAGAGTTGATGAAATGGTAACAGTGTGTGCCTACTGGGGAAGGAACCAAGTGTCTGTGTGTATCAGTCAGGGGAGATAGGATAAGCTGCAGTAACAAACAGACCCCAAATCTAAGTGGCTTAAACAGCAGAGGTTGACATCTCACCCTGACAAGCGCACCACGCAGCAGTAGGGGTTCTCTGCACTTCATATTCTGCCTGGATTGAGGCTGACAGCTTCCACCATCTCAAATATTGCTGGTTGCCTGGCCATAGGAAAAAGAGAGCTTAGGAGGCCTTGAGCTGACAACCACTCCAGGCTGAAAATAACATGTCACTCCTCATAATTCATTGGCCAGAACTGGTCACATGACTCCTCAGCCTTAAAGGAGCCAAGAAGTGCAACTGTATGGATGCCTGGCAGTTGGAGAGCTGGAAAGAGTTGGCAGATAGCGTTAATGATTCCCACCCTGGGGGACACAAGTTGGGGGGATATATTATCCATAAATCCTTTTAGACATTTTAATATTTTGTTCGAGGCATACATTGTCCATGCATGAGATGATATATTTTTTGATTGCCTCTGTAAGAGTTCAGTAACAGTGCGAGGTAAGCATGTTAAAAGTTCTAGGTAACTTGTAGAACCGTAAATCTCACCAGTGAAGAAGACGGGGAGCTTGCCGTAGGCTGGAAGGCTCAGGAAAGCACAGGTCATTTGACTTCCAACAGGCATTCGAGGAGCATGTGCTGGGTGACAGGGATTTGCTTTGCATCGGGAATGCGGAGGGAGGTAAGATGTGTCCCCTTTCCTAGAGGAGCTCATCGTCTATCCCAGGCAAGAGAAGTCCACAGAAAGCCAGGTGACCTGGATCCAAGCCCATCTCTTCCTGGGCAACCTCAGTCACATCACCTGTAAAACGGGGCTCCAAATACCAGTCGTAGAAGGTCACAGAGAGGATTTGCTTTGCCAGTGCAGCCAAGGACCTAAACAAACATTCATGGGATTGGAATCTGTGGGCTGCATGAGATGCTTCGCATGTGGAAACGAGGTGCACGTTTCCTACTTTTCTTTGAGGCGATCACAGTGTGAAAGAGAGCTCGTCTCAAAGAGCTCTCATTTCTTTTTCCCTTCCCCTTCCTACTTTCTGCTAATTGTCCAGCTCTCTGGGCTTAATCAGACCACTCCTCATGCTGTTGAGTTACGTCATCTTTGATCTTCCCACTCAAAGTATTCAGCCAAACCATAACAGAAGTATTTGCGGGGAACAATCTGCTTAGTGTCTTATCAAAGCTTTGAAAGCTGGAAGTCAGTTCAGATCGAGGCATTGTATGGCTGTGGGTGGGGGGAGGGGAAAAGAATGTCAGGATCTTTGGATTATCAAGATTTGGATTAGCAAGCAATTTCCTGAGTTCCCCGACTTCATAGGTGAGGTCAGTAAGGTCCACTCTGAATGGAACCCATTAGTCTCCCTGTTGTTAGTGAGGAAACGTTGGAAAGTGCAGGTGTTAACAGTCTCGGTGTTATTTTTGGGAGAATGTGAATTGAAACACTCGCAGGAAGTGTACTATTCCCTTGCCAGCATCCTGGAGTATTATTTTAGGCAGCAGAATTGAGACTGTGAGCAAAAGCTGGCTTTCAACACACCTTTAAGGCAAAGCTACTTCACAGAGAAGAATTCTGCTGCAAGGTTTGGGGAAATGAAAATAATCAATGTGTTCAGCAATGATGCTCAGAGTGACCACCCACAGACCTCCCCAGGAAAGCAATGCCAACATCCATGGACACGAATCCCACCTGACTCTGTGAAATGTATGGATTAATCCTAGTTCTGCAAAGCATATGGTCTAATCTGAGTACCACCAGCCAACATACAAATAAACTAAAAAAAAAAACCTCAATCCTGAGGCTTTTACCTAAAAAGTCATTTCCCCAATAATTTAAGGAATTCATTCTTTAAATGTAGATGAAAAATTCTAAATTACAAAATTCCAGAGTGTGTTCAACCCTCAGGAGATGGCTTTGTTGGAAATGTAATGGAATTTTCTCTTTTGGTCACTCTTACTTACTTACTGCATGACAGTTTGTAGTAAAGATTAAGAGCAAAAAATCTAATGCCAAACTGCCTGGTGATGATGGAAATGATGGTGACAATGGTAGTGATAATGATGATGATGATGATGATGATGGTGATGATGGTGGTGATGGTGATGATGATGATGATGGTGACAAAGGTGATGGTGATGGTGGTGATGATGATGATGATGGTGATGATGATGGTGGTGATGGTGATGATGATGATGATGGTGATGATGGTGATGATGGTGATGATGATGGTGGTGATGGTGATGATGATGATGATGGTGATGATGGTGATGATGGCGATGATGATGGTGATGGTGATGATGGTGATGGTGGTGATGGTGATGATGGTGATGATGATGGTGATGATGGTGATGATGGTGATGATGGTGATGGTGATGATGGTAATGATGTTGATGATGATGGTGATGATGATGATGGTGATGGTGGTGATGATGGTGATGATCATGATGGTGATGATGGTGATGGTGATGATAATGTTGAATATGATGGTGATGATGGTGATGATGGTGATGGTGATGATGGCGGATCTGTGTGTGCTTATGCATATGGTAGATACTGGCATTGGGGTCTAGGAATGTGTACCGAAAGTGAGGTACTCATGAAGCATACATGAAGTATGTTTCCTTTTGAACTGAGCCTACTGATTAGATCACTCATCATTACTTATCAACCATTTAAGGGGTTAAGATACACTTTAAATGTTTATTTGGACCTGGAACTACTTTGTTAGATTAAGAATCTGTGGTCAATTCTAAGCAATGTGGGACTCCAAGCCTTTTACCAGGAACATAGGCTTTCACTGTTTTACCTTAGCTTTCTGGGAAAGTCAGATTTATAGCACATTTCCCAGGAAAAGGACCTACTGAGAAGACTATCAAAGCCAAAGAAACAGGAGAAGAGGTGAAGAAAATGAGCCTTTATTAAAAGCCAGTTAGTCTTCCCAATATCCTGTGAAATAGATGCCATTGTCACTGCTGTTTTACAGCTGAGGAAACCAAGTCTTTGAAAGGCTAAAGGGCTTTGCCAGCATTACACAGGGTACAAGCGGCAAGGCCTGGGTTGGAACCTGCCAACAGAATCCTTAACTTGAGGCCTCCACCGTGGATGGAGTTAAATAGCCCAAGGAATGAATGCATCGGCAGCAAAGGGTCTCAGTAAAAGTGCAGGTAATGAATGTTTTAGGCTCTGCAGTCCACACAGTCTGTCACAGCTACCCAACTCTGCTGTTGTATTGCGGACAACGTATAAATGGAGTGTAGTTGTTATCCAATAAAACATTACTTACAGACATGGAAATTTGAACTTTATGTACCTTTCATGTGTCATGAAATAGAAGAATTCTTTGGATTTTTTCCAACCATTTTAAAGTATATAAACCCTCCTTAGCTTGCAGGCTGCACAAAAACAGCTGAGGGCCTGATTTGGCCCACAGGCCATAGCTTGCTGATCTGGCTTTAGACCTTTTAATTTTCAGTTGACACTATTGCCCTATTCCTCTTTCCAGCTTTTCTTTGGGATCGGCCCTAAGGGCAGGTTCAGAGGTATGAACACAAAACAGGAGAGGAAATTTTTTTTTCCTGCTACCTCCAACCAGTCCTGTCTCCAAAGGAGGTAACATCTGTGACTGAAGATGAGTTGTGCCCTTTTCACAAGAGTTGCCACTGCGCCTTTCAGGGAGTAAGTCATTCTGCATAATTGAGGGAGAATAACCTGGATTCCCCTACCCACAGAGAGAGAGGTGTGAAAGGGAGGCAGATGCCGAGAGGCTGAAGGAGCCGTCATGGGGCTCCCTCCAGGTGGCACGTCCGTCTCATTCATCTCTGTCTGCCGTGAACTCAGCCCAGGCCTGGTACACATGGGGCTTGGGATGAGGCTGGTGGTGTGGTCACAAGCGGTTTGGGTGGGTCCTGGAGGCCGAGCTTGGCTGTCGGGCCATGGGGTGGGTTAGCCAGGCTTACCTGACTCTGTCCCCCTCGGGGCCCTTTCCAGCACCTGAAGCTAGAAGTCATCTTGGACAATGGCAGCCAGCCTCCTTCTCCCTGCAGCAACTGCAACAGTCCCACGGAGAGGGCCTGTCGGCATGTCTGGCTCTGAGTCAGCTCACAGGACTTCTCTGCTCAAAGCCTCGCGGCGGCGGCCATCTAACCAAGAGGAAAAGCCGGCTCCTTCCAGCGCTGCAGGAGGCGGCCACTCTGAAGGGAGTACCTAGAGGACGCAGCCCAGGGCCCGAGGAAGAGTGGGTTCCTTCGCATTGCCCCAGGATGCTGTGAGGGTGTGCATGCCGGCGGTTTCTGCAGTGCGGCCGTGACAGAGGAGGACCCCCCAGCAGCTCTCTGGTCCTTGGCGTCAGCAGGCCCACCCTGGAGAAGGCGCTGCCGGGGGCCTCTAGGGGGGGCGTGAGGGCAGTACCTGCCTGAGTTCTGGGATTCCTGGGGGGAGGCCTCCCATCTCCTGCTGTGATCTGGGCGTACATACCCCCGGCCGTCTGGGACACACTGAAGGCCGAGCCCGGGCTGCCCAGGCCTCTCCAGCCTGCAGCTCCAAGACCCTGGGCCGAATTCAGCCAGTGAGTCACAAGTGCGGACAAAAATCTTGGGCTTTGTAAGTTGTTGACGCAAATCGGTATTTGTTGTGGATTCGTGGGGCAAAGTCAGCAGCTGTTTCCAATAGCGTCTTTTCTCTTTAGTATTTCTGATTTGTGATCAGTGGTTATTCTCAAAGCCACCAAAAGAGCACAAGCATTCTGGGTTCTTTTTTCCTTTTTGAGGACCATCAGATTATCACTGTCATGAGGATGGACACCTGTTGTTAAAAGCCTTTTATAGAAGCCAGCTGGGAAGATGCTCTTCAGTGTGGCCTGATGTGCCAGATCTGGTTTATCCAGCCGGGGAAGGAAGAAACCTCACTTAGTTGACTTGCAAATATGCAATGCGATATTATGTTCGCTGTAAAACTTCAATGTAAAACCTCTATAAAAGTGCTCTCTACCTCCTGATGTTTATCAAAAGATGTATTTTACAAAAATAAAAATAATAATAACTCAACCATCGCTGCCCCCCATATGCTGACAGTGGGTCCCCCAGCCCCGTGAAGGGCCCCCAAGGAGTGTGCCCCCCACACTGTACTCACCGCACACCCTCCCAGCAGCTCCCCTCCAGCCTTGTCCTGTTACAAGAAACAGAAACTCATTCTCAAGTCACGAGGGGGTGGGCTGAAAAATCACTGGGGGCTCTCACAGGGCCCAGTGACAGGAAATAAACCCGAGCCCTGTACCTTTCTATCCTGGGACTCAGGCTCCCCACTGTCAAAAGCAAATTGGATCATCATTCCCCCAATGAGCACAGCAACCTCCTGACCCAGCCTCTGTCCCGCAGCCACACCTGCCCTTAGGGAAAGCCCAGTGTCCCTCTCTTGCCTGCGTCTCCCCCGGGGCTCCTGTCCCTCCTGCCTCAGCGTTCCATCCAAGGCCAGCACCCAGGGCCCCGGGCGTCCAGCAGCCCTGAGGGTCCTGCCGAGGTTCCCTTTCTCTCCTCGTCCACCTAGGAAGTTCCTACTTTACCTTCCCATGGGGAGGGGGGTCTTTGGAGGTCTTCAGAGCTCCTATGAGACCTGGACTTACCTGGGGGCTGGCAACCAGCCCAAACCCTGGGGATGTCCGCGGGCTGCTCTGCCCCCACTGGCTCCCACGGTTTCCCGTTTCAGCACCTGTGGTGGCATCTTCATCTTTATACTTGAGTCTCAGATCTTCACTGACATAGCATTTCCTGGGGTGCTTATTAAAATGTAAGTTCCTGGGCCCGGCCCCGCAGATGTTAGGGTCCCCAGGGCCTGAGGGCTGGCCTGGGCTTCTGCGCTGCATCCAGCACCCAGCCAAACGCAGGCAGGTCTGTACTCCACAGCCTTTTGTCCTCCACTGCAACTTGGATTTTCCGAAATGACAGGCAAGTGGAGTGGGTCCTTCAACTGGGCTCGGTCGGCTTTCTGGCTGCCTCGCAGAGCCAGGGGGTGAGACTGGAGGGCGCTGCTGCGGGGGCTCCAGCATGTGCCACCCTGAGCCCCAGTCTCTGGGTTTCCGGCAGGCCAGAGGCCTGGGACAAGGTAAACCTCCTGTCTCGCTGTCTGCTAGGCAAGCGTCTGACATCCAGGCCTAGGCTGTGTCATCCGGGGCTGTCCCCGGCACTCCTTCCCGCCGCCTCCCACTCTGGCATGGCCAGCAGCTCCGGCTACCAAGCGCCACCCTTCAGAATCCGCCTCCGTGGCCGCATGGCTTCTCCACCCCAGGCCTTCTCCAGGGGTGAGCCATCCCAACCCAGGCTGGGCTCGACTAATTGCATCTTCAAAGACACAATTTCCAAATAAAGGAATATTCGCAGGTCAGGGCTGAGGACCCGAACGTGTCTTTTTGGGGAACCCAACTCAACCTGTCCCAGCTCTGCATCTGTAAAATGGGTGCTGTCTTCATGGCTCACCTGGACCCATCTTCACGTGAAGAGAAAACCTGCAGACAACCTTCCCAATGCACGTGCAAGGGCTTCCCGGGGAGGAGGGGGTCTCAGCCCGCCGGGACGCCTGCCAGCCCCACCAAGCCCGCTGGGACATACAGCTTTCCCGATGGCAGGGGCTCTAATTACCTCGCGCAGAGAGGCAAATGGAAGATAAAATTACCAGCGACACAAGTCATAAATACTGACTTTCTCTTTTTAACATTTTTACGATACTCCCTCTTTTCAGATGCAATAATTTACACTAATGTGTTACTCCCACCGTGTTTTTATTCGTCTGACATCTGTTTAAACATCTGGACAACAGGACAGGAGTAAATCACATTGCACTGATTGTATGGATTCAATTCTACCGCAAGCTGCCGCCTGCGCCGAGGCCACATCAGTTTTACACACCGAGCCAAAGACCGCAAAACCCAAGCTCTGCTCTTTGCGTTATCTTGATAAATAAGACATAAATCGTGACCCCAGCTAAGCAGAGAAGGGCCAAAATACCATTGAGCTGGTCTGGCTATTTTTCAAGGAGTTGGAATGGAACCTGGCTGTCTCATCCCCTTCACCCGGGAGACAAGAATCAGAGCACCCACCCCCAAACGCTTATCGGGAAGACGCAGGGAAGATGAGCTACTTGTTTTCAGAGATTGCATTATAGGGGAGCACGTCTCAAATGGGAGTTTGTGGAAGGCTGAGGTCATTTGAAGAGCTAAAAGACGTCTCCGCTGCAATCAGGTTCGGCTGCATGGGACAAAGCAAATAAGCAAAGGCAGGGGACTTGGGCCTAGTGCTTTATTCTTTGCATAAAAGGAGACAGAGGCGGTGTCCCGGGGCCGGTGTGCTTCCCTGAGGCTGACAGCTCAGGTTCTTCCAGCCTCCCCTGACGTGCCCCAGACAGAGCTGGAGCTCTCACTGTCGCTTCCAAGTTTCCGACAGCAGGATGGAAGGAGCGGAGAAGAAATGCCAAGCCCTTCCCTTCTAAAACAACTTAGGTTTTAGAACGGTTTGGGATTCACAGAAAAATTGTGAAGCCGTTACACAAAGTCACCATTTATCTCGTATTCAGTTTCCCCTGCTGTCACCATCTCAATGTTACAATGTAACGCAACGTGCATTGGTGCCTTGGTTACATATAATGAATCTATATTGATACATTATTTACTCAAGTCCATGCTGTAATCAGATTTCTTTAGTTTTTTTTTTAATTCAAGTGAAATTCATATAACATGAAATTGGCCATTTTAAGGTGATCTCAGTCAGTGGCATTTGCTTGTAGCGTTGTGCGACCAGCGCTTCTATCTAGTTCCAGAACATTTCTGTCACCCCGGTAGGAAACCCCGTGCCCACTAAACAGCTACTTCCCATTCCCCCTCCCTCAGCCCCCGGCAACAACCGGTCCGCTGTCTCCGTGGGTTTACCTATTCTGGATGTTTCATATAAAGGGAATTGTGCCGTATGTGATCTTTCGTGTTTAGCTTCTCCCACTTCTTACTTTCAGGGTTCTTCCCTGTTGTAGCATGCGCCGGCGCTTCGTTCCTTTTTATGGCTGAATAGTATTCCATTGCATGATAGACCCCAATTTGTTTATACATACATGCATTAAGGAGATTTGAACTGTTTCCACTTTTGGGCTGTTCAGAATAATATGGCTATGGACATGTGTGGACACAAATTTTTTTGAGTACCTGTTTTTTTTTATTCTCTTGAGCACATACCTAGGGGTGAATTGCTCAGTCATATGGTAATTCTGTGTTTAGTATTTTGAGGAGCTGCCAAAGCATTTCTACAGTGGCTGCACCAGTTTACATCCTCACCAGCAATGTACAAGACTTCCAGTTTTCCACTTATCTTCTGCTGTTTTGTTTTTTTAAGCTTCCTTGTGAAAGCAGCCATCTCTGTCCTGTTCCTCATCTTACAGGGAACGCTTTTAGGTTCTACCATCAAGGATGATTCCAGCTATTGGTTTTTCATAAATGTTCTTTATCATATTGAGCAAATTCCCTTCTGTTTCTAGATTTCTGAGTGTTTTTATCATGAATGGGTATTGGATTTTGTCAAATGTGATGCAAATTTCACATATCAATTGAGGTACTCATGCAGTTTTTTCCTTCATTGTATTAATTGTGTATTCTATTGATTGATTTTTATGTGGAATCATCCTTCCATTCCTGCGACAAATCCCACTGGTCATGGCATACCATCCTTTTAATATGCTGCTTGGTTTAGTGCCCTAGTATTTTATCGAAGGTTTTGCATATCGTAAGACACAAGCACGGTAGTTTTCTTTTCTTCATTTGTGATACCTTTGTCTGACTATGGTACCAGAAAAAGTCACAATGACCAGCCCAGGGCCACAGCGCTGGTTCCGTGCAGGGGACACCTTGTGTAAGACCCCAGCTCCTGCCACCTGGGCACGGTTCTCCCCACACCTGGCACCATGACCTTCCTCTTCTCCTCCTACCCGCTACTTTGCAGGCTTGGGCTGTTTTCCTTCTCAACTCCACACCCCATCAGGCCTCCTGCCTTCCAGCAGTAACCCTTACCCTGGATGGGGACCGATGCCCCTCCCCTGCAGCCACCGTGGGTGCTGCGGATGGAAACCACCAACAAATATGTCCTCCTAGAAGCTTTTATTGAGTGATTACTACGTGCCAGGCCTAGTCCAAGCTTTGACACATTATCTTCAAAGCCATCTCACCAGGCAGTTATTATTGCCTCCCTAGCTTTACTTAAGAGAGGAGGTCACCTCGTCTCAGAATCCAGCCAGGATGAGGTGGAGCTGGCACCTCGAGAAGACATGGCGTGGATCTCACACTCTGAGGCACTGCGCCCCACACCCCAGCCCTGCCAGAGCCACCTCATCTGCAGGGAGCCCGGGTGTCTGTGAGAACGGAGCTGGTGCACTGGGCCTGGAGGGTTGTGCTCTGCCCACGTGCTTGAGTGGCGGCTCGTTGACTTTGCCCACTGTCATCCAAGATACCCCAGCAAACAGATGATCCTCTACAATGGGGGCCTGAGAAGAGTTTAATGCTGGGACTAATTACAAAGGACACCAGCCACGGCAGCAGGGTCGGGCTGCAGACAGAGGTCCGTTTGGCCCACCGTGACCCGCAGGCCAGGCGAATAAAGACGCCACTGCCACTCCCCTCACCCCTGCCATCTCTCATTGCCTCAACTCCCTGGAAGCCAGAGGACAGGGAGCCTGGCCACTCCGAGGCAGAGCCCGGTCTTTGAGGGTGCCGAGCACAGTGGAGTGGGCAGGAGGGGCTCCCAGGGGGCGCTCAGCAACCCCACCCCAATGGTTCCAATGCATTGTGGCTGGGGTGCAGGGAGCCGGCCAAGCTCAGCCAATCAGGAGCATGCACTTGATTTTGGTTCACTTTAGTCCGGGAGTTTAGTCTGGAGCTCATGAGCCCAAGCAACCAGAGACAGGAGGGCCGTTTCTGGGGTGATGGGGGTGGTGGCGGCACCCAGCTCCCCGGAGTGTCCCTGGGGACAGCAGTGTCCTGAGGTCCATGCCACAGTGTCAAATAAGCCTCAGTGGAGGGTGGAAGCTGTTCCCCTCCAGCCTGGGCCTATGATTTGATTTGGCTTGTGGTTTGGTGTTCCCGGGCTCTCATGGGCATGCCTGACGGCCTTCTGGAAATTCTGTGCATGCTGATGTCCCTTCCTGATCCCTTTGTGGCTGAACCTGGCAGAGTCAAGAGCCCTGAGTGATAGCAGTCAGGTGCAATTGCCAGGATCCCTACAGAAAAGAGGTGGCACCCAGGCTGGGACTGGAAGAGACTGTGAACGAAGGGGCGCTCTGCAGTGAGGAGAGCAGGCTGAGACAGCCGGGGACACGCAGCAGCTCCTGAGGTCTGTGAGGACAAGAGGAGGGAAAGTAGCCTGTGAGCCCGGGTGAGTCCGGTCTTGGAAGAGCAGCTTCTCGAGACAAGCCACTGCCAAAGCTGAGGCCAGGAGCTCAGGAGGACAGGGCACCCATCTCCTGCCAGCTCCTCCTATTGGCAAGGGAGCCCAGGTGGCACTGTGTCTGGGGTCCCAGGAGAAGTACAGAGAGGAAGGGTGGAGACGGATCTGGTGAGCAGAATAAAGGCCAGCCGGCCCACCAGGGACAGGCCGACGTGTTAACTGACAGTGGACTGTGGGCTTGCTGGACGCCAAGCTGGGAAGTTCCGTGGCCTTGGCATACCTGGGCAGCCTCAGCGCCGGACTCATCAGCCTCAGCCCAGGAGCCTATCTGACCCCACGCCCGAGCTCCCACCCTCTCCTTCCAGCGCGTGACCACCTTGCAGCTAAGCGAGGTGTGTATAGTGCCACCGTTTTCAGGATGGAGAAACCGGTTTGTTGTAGTCAGGGTAGGCCAGCTGCTGAAACAAATACGCCTGCAACTCAACACAACCCACACAGACCCTCTCACCCACAGTCCATGCAGCACGGCGGGGTGGGTAAGTAGCTGTACACAGTCACCTCCTGGGGCCGGGACCCGCTTCCTCCACTGAGCACAGCATCTGGCCAGGAGGGATGGGGAACAGAAATCACGGAGGGTGGCCTGGAAGTGGCACCAGTGCTTCCTCCCACCCCTGCAGCCCCAGCTTGTCTTGTGGCCCCAGCTGGTTGCCCGGGGTGGGGGGAGATGGAGTCTGGGGGTACACTCTGGGGGTGGGGAGGGGGCAGGTCCTGGGCTTGGGTCAGCCTCCAGGGCGAGCCGTGGCTGGGGCGAGGGTGGCCGCCGGAGGAGGTGTGCAGTGGGCACGGTGAAGGGTCAGCGGACTGGGGTGCGGGGGAAGGGCCATACTCAAGGGAAGGATGTCTCAGAATATGGGCAGGGCCCAAGGTTGCTGCCCCCAGCCCAGGCCGTTGGGCGCCTGGATCTCAGCCTTGTCCTCACCCCCGACCCTGCCCGTGACCCGGGTGCTGGCCTGGGCTGCACGATGGGAAGGGGCAGCACCCAGAGGCCGCGGCCATTCTCCCCACGCCCCCGGCTTTCCCTCCTCCCCACCTGGGGAGGTGCCGCCACACACTGGGGATTCACCCCCTGGAATGTTTAAAACTCCGAGACTCAGGGACCTCACGTTTGGAAACCCACGAGCCCGTCCCGGGATCTTCCACGACATGGGCGAGTCCCGGCAGGGTGGCCGCGTGGGGCGCCTCCCAGCCACCTGCTCAGGCCTAGAGGCTCCCGCGCCCAGGGATTACGAGGCGCCCCAGGACGGGCCTCCGGGGGAAGCAGCGCTATTTACATTTGCCGAAGGGCTGACTCGGGTGAAGGATGACGGGGCCTGGCCCCGGGGATCTGGGGTGGATGGGATATTTTTTTCTTTCCAGCAAACACTCAAAGCCTCAAGAGGTCAGATGCAGTGCAAGGCAGGCTCCCACCCCGCCTTGAGGGCGTGCTGCTGGGGGGGCGAGGGGCCGCCAGAGCCCTGGATTCCTCGGGCTTGGGAGAGATGACACCTGTGTCCGCCCCTCTTGGGGGCTCTCACCTGCCTGCCGGTTCGTGGGCTACTTGTTCCAGCCCTCCTGCCCGAGCTCCACAGGCGCCTTGCTGGGGTCCACCGGCACGCACCTTGCCCCTCCCACTCTGGGAATTGTCCGTGCTGGGGTTGCCTGCTGGGGGCCCTTACAGACCGAGCAGAAGACTGGAGCTGGAGAACAGATTTTCCCCTTCCCCCCTGGATGGCCTCTCCCGAGAAGAGGCATTTGGAGGACACTCTCCAAAACTGAGCCGTCGACTGCAATGAATGCCAACAAGTGGCCAGCTTCACACCGAGCCCTAGAACAGCTTCCCTCTCCCTCCCCCGGGGATTGCACATCTAATAACGGGGGTGGGGGGGTGGGGGGTGGCGATGGGGCAAACAAACTTCTGCCTCAGGCTCTGCTTTTTGGGGAATACACACCCACACACACACACTCTCTCTCTCTCTTTCACGCACTCTGAAATCTTGAGGCTTTCTCAATCTTGTGAGTCAGGAGACTCCTTTTTCCCTCTACAAGATGATTGGCATCAGCAGCTTCACTATCGTTGCTGCATCTCTCACATGTGAAGTTTTATTGCAGAGATGGACAAACAGCTTCCCAACTCCTTTTCCTTCTCCTCCAGGGGCACACAACCGCCCGCCTTGCCGCCCTCCCATGCTCTGAGGGAAAGGGTCGACATCGCGTTGGTCATGTGCGTGCTTGAGCCATAAGTCCCTACTGTGCAACCCTGTCCTGCCCTCCTCACTTGCTGGAGGAAGGGATCTCTGAGGATCTAGAGAAGGGGTCTCAGGGTCTGGTAGGAGGAAGCGCCTCTGAGAGTTCCAGTTAGCCAGGAAAATTGGTGCTGGATTGCAGTGTGGGTGAGAGATAAATTTCCGTTGTGTTGAGTCTCTAAAATGCAGTCAGTGGATTGCAATAGGAAAATCATTCTCATGAATATAAGCTGCCAGACTTTGTGTTAAGTGCATTTCTATACATTATTCCATTTAATCTTCACAGAGAAAGTACAGTTATTGCACTTTGGTATAAAAACTGGGGTTCAAGTAGGTTACATCACTGGAAAGGCCATGCAAGTAGCAAATGAGGGTGCTCTAGAAATTTAAGGCTAAAAGAACCCTTGCCATCATGAAGCAAGCCTACTTCCACTTTACAGACGAAGAGACTGAAGTGCAGAGGGGACGAATGACCTACCTGGGTATCAGTTCATGCGCATGACTGGTAGTTCTCCAGACACCCATTTCATGGACTTTCTAAGGCATTATGGCCTGGCAAGTATCTCTATAGTCCTTAACTCTTTCTTCCAGGGGGTAAAGCAAGTGATTAATTTAGTGAAGAAAATAATCACAGTGAGAAATCAATCATATTCAATGATTTGGTGATGAGGCTAATGCTTGCTGGCCAGAGAAGCAATAATGTTGCAATAATAATGTTGCAATAAAGAACATTGGCTCCTCTCCTAACCAACTGTGTGATATGGGGTAAGTCAAACGTAGCTTGTCTGTGCCTCCCAATCCTCACCTGCAAAATAGGACTAGTGCTGGCACCCACCCAACCAAGAGGTTCTGCGGAACCAAGTGGGGTAGCCAGCACCTGGTGAGCACGCAAACCAGCTAGTAACGTTGTTGATGATGTTTTTCACTACTGGCCAGTTGCAAGGTTGTCAACATTCACCTACCACTCCCCATCTCATCCCTTTTTCTTTGCCCTTCTCTTCTGCAGTTCTTGCCTCACTTCCCAGCTTCACAAACCTACAGCTCCCACGGACTCCCCTCCCCCTTCATTAAACTAGGCTTTCAGGAAAAGATCCACCATCAGTCAGATAATGTAAACCATCAAGAGCTTTCAGTGTGCTTGCAAAGAACGCAGCTTCCTGGTACAGAGGGTTTTTGTCTGAGCTGGAAGGTGGGGGTAGAGGAGGGTGCAGGTGCAGAGGGCAGGAAACTCTTCCTGAAGTGCCCAGGTGGGCAGCCCCTCCCCCACCTCTTCCCCACCCCCTCATCCCCAGCCTGGGTGGCCCAGACAATTCATCTCATCAGGCTCTTGGGTCTGAGCCACCAGACAGCAAGGATAACTTCTGCCTTGCCCTCAGCCAACTGAAAGCCCGTAATGCACACCCCAGCTTGGCTTTGCAGTTTTTCTTTTGCCCACTCCCCCAAAATGTCCTCATGAAGATGGAAGCTGGGTAAGCTGTTATTACTAGGAAGGGTGGGGCAAAAATAACTCTTTGCAGCATCAGAGAAAATTTCTCATGGAAAGATATGGATTATAAAGGATAGGGGGAGGGAAGGGTTGCTAAAGGGAAGCAAATTGTGTTACCAAAAAGTGCAGTCATTATGATAGGACAGCCCCTGGACTCTCTGTGTTGAATACCCAGGTTCTCCACCACCTCCTCCACAGCACCCATCCACCCATCCACCCATCCACCCGTCATCCATCCACCCATCCACCCATCATCCATCCATCCACCCATCATCCATCCATCCACCCGTCATCCATCCACCCATCCACCCATCATCCATCCATCCACCCACCATCCATCCACCTATCCATCCATCCATCCATCCACCCATCCATCCATCCATCCATCCATCCATCCATCCATCCATCCACCCATCCATCCATCCATCCACTCATCCACCCATCCATCCACCCATCCACCCGTCATCCATCCATCCACCTGTCACCCATCCATCCACCCGTCATCCATCCACCCATCCACCCATCATCCATCCATCCACCCATCATCCACCCATCATCCATCCACCCATCCACCCGTCATCCACCCATCCACCCGTCATCTACCCATCCACCCATCATCCACCCATCCACCCGTCATCCATCCACCCATCCACCCATCATCCATCCATCCACCCGTCATCCATCCATCCACCCATCATCCATGCATCCACCCATCATCCATCCATCCACCCATCATCCATCCACCCATCCACCCGTCATCCACCCATCCACCCGTCATCCATCCACCCATCCACCCATCATCCATCCATCCACCTGTCATCCATCCATCCACCCATCATCCATGCATCCACCCATCATCCATCCATCCACCCGTCATCCATCCATCCACCCATCATCCATGCATCCACCCATCATCCATCCATCCACCCATCATCCATCCATCCACCCGTCATCCATCCATCCACCCATCATCCATGCATCCACCCATCATCCATCCATCCACCCATCATCCATCCACCCATCCACCCATCATCCACCCATCCACCCATCATCCATCCATCCATCCACCCATCATCCATCCATCCACCTGTCATCCATCCATCCACCCATCATCCACCCATCCACCCATCATCTACCCATCCACCCATCATCCACCCATCCACCCATCATCCACCCATCCACCCATCCAGCCATCTATCTATCCTCCATCTTCCCAACCATACTTCATCCAGCCAGCCAACCATCTACTCTTTCATTTGATTCGTAATTGTGAAGCATTAAATATGGGCCAAGCTATGCCAAGCGGAGAGAAAGCAGGGCCGACCCTGTTCCCCCTGCCTCCTAGTAGAGCTCAGAGGCCAGTGGGGGTTCATGAGACTACTAAGTCTGTTGCCATCTCGGTCTAGGTGCTTCAAAAGCAGACCCTGAAGCAAGAATCAAGAGTTTGATGTAAGCAGTGATTTGGAAGGCGCATCCAGCAAACACCCACAAGGGAATGGAAGTCAGACTGGGAGGGAGGAAGCTGATAAAGGGTGCATGATCCAGCGGGCCGCACCCCTGCTGCAATTGGCACTCCGTCTTGCTGGAAACCTCAAGGAGGCTTGTCAGACACACCTCGAAGTCATCTCAACTGGAGGGAAGGGAGACCTGGGGTGGCTGTCCCTGATTCCCACTACCAGGAGGAGAGGGCTGTTGCAGGGGCACCTGGGGCTGCCTGGGGCTCTGGAGAACAGAGCAGCCGCCTGCCCCCACCAGTGGCCCATGGGGTGAGGAGAAAGCACAGGAGGAAAAGGGTGAGCCAGCATCTCAACATGTGGTGCAGACATCAAAACAATCCCAAAAGGATGGGCAGACTGGCACCAAAGTGTAGCCAGGTTTCCCCAGGTGAGCTCAAGACACGCAGCTCCACAGCCGTCCTTGACTCACACAGAAGCAACTGGAAAACATTTGAAAACAAAGTACAAAAGAATATGCCATTTCAGTAATTACAAAGCATCTGGGAATTAGTCTTTAAAAAGAAGGTGCAGAACTTTTATGGAGAAACTTCAAACTTCCTTAGGGACGTGGAAGAAGACCCGAGCAACTGAAAACTGTGGGTGGGTGGCGGGACCCGGGAGTGCGAAGCTGCCATTTCTCTTCCATTTACCCAGTAAGTGCCACGTGTTGTCAAAGGGACCCTTGGCAGGAACCTGACAAGCTGGTTTTTCTAAAATCCACATGGAAGAATCAACATCCACAGGTAGCTAAGAAATTTTGAGAAAGAACTTCAAAACGTATCCATTAGAATCTCTTCATGCTGTAATCACAGTGTACATAAATTGCACCTATTTCCCTTTAAATGTTTATGCAAACACCATTTACACATTAGTGATAGTTGAAAGACTCGTGATGACATGAAATTGCTTTAATTTAATCGACCTAACCACTCCCCTCTTGCTTGACATTTCAGTTGCTTTCAATTTTTTTATCAGCTTAAAAAAACAAAACATGGAAGGAATTCCTCTGTGTTCTTGATATCAGAAATAGCTGCAATCCTCCGAGTAATGGACTGATTTTATTTCAATTTTCAGTGTCTCCCTAGTTCACTCCTACCTTTGGGGGTAAGAAAACAGCCAATCTGCAGCCAGGGCTTGTTATCTCAAGTTGAACATTTCTGGCAGCAGCTTCACTGCAGGTCCCTTTCGCATCCTGGTCCTTTGCGCTTTGCCCAAATCGCATTCTCCAAATCTAGTCACAGGACACAGATTTGTGTGAAGGCCAGCGGGCACCGCGTCATCCACACAGCCCTCTGCTCAAGCCTGGGGGTGCCACACTGCCGGGCCTCAGAAGGGGTCTGCTCCTCACCCAGCTCTTGGGCTCCGCGGCAGCTGGGTCATTCTCCCCAAATGATGGAAAACGGCCAAACCCCTTCCCTGCCCCAAGATTCTCTCTTGCAGAGAACCGAGGGCTGGCACGAGGCTGGCCTGAGCTCTGGCAGGGGCACCAGGTGGTCTGGGTGTGGCTGCCAGCCTGGCCGTCGTGCTGCCACGTGACCCTAGGGAGCTGACTTCCCTCTCGGGACCTCAGTTTTTGTGGCCATCGAAGGAGAAGGGGTGAAACCCACGGAGCCTGAGGTTCCCACGCGCCCCGGCAGTCGGCGGGTTTCTCGGCGCATGGGATGGGCCAGAGCTGATCCTCATACTCGTGGTCATGGGAGACGTGAGGGGGAGGCAGCCTGGTCTTACCAGAACTCACCCTGCCCAAGGTTTTAAAATTTAGAGAAAAATTTAAAAGACTCTCTTGAGGAGTATTTACTGGACGTTCCGGAAGGGTCGTGGAAAGTATCAAGACACAGCCCTTTTTCTCAAAGCGCTTCCGGTCTCCAGGAACCTGCGGGCCTGGGCCGGCAACGAGCAGGGGTCTCAGGACCACCCTCTGCCCTGCAGCGTCCCAGCGGCTTATCTCGGGGCTCCTAACGGGAAAGGAAGGTTTTTACAAGAGGCGAGCGGGCAACGAGCCAGCTCACATCCTCTGCGCAAGGCAAGGTTTTTTCAGACTTCCCTGTTCTGTTGAGCTTGCCGAAAAGCATTTCTTATGCAGAAAAAAATAAATAAATAAATGAAAGTTAAAAATAACCATTTTAAGAAGTGGACTGGTGTGGTTTAAATTAGGAGGTTTGGACATGGGGCTAGCGTCTCTCACTTGAGCTCCTTGCAGAAGCAAAATACAAATCTCTATTTTCCCGGGCCAGCCAGGCGGCTAGTCGGTGCACACCTGCTCTGCTTCCACACCTGTTCAATCAGCGACCTTTTTAGGCAACGGTGATGCCCAGAGCTGGCTCCCCACTGGAGGCCGCATCACCTGCCGTGCAGTGAATGCTTGAGGTCCTCTGGGAAATGATTTAAGACTACTGATCAAGAACTATAAAAAAAATTCAGAGACCTCAATTTTACGTAATCTTATTTCTAGAATTATATTCAAAGGAAGAAGCTGAGCAAGAGGGAAGAAAGTTCCGTGTGTGAAAGTGCTCACGCCAATAGTTTCAAGAGAGAAAACAGAAGCCCGAGGCCGCAGCAGCTCTGCCATCCCCCTAATGGGATAGAACCTGGCCTTTGGGGCACAAAATAAAGAACAAGAGGAATCTGATCCAATAATGTCCCAAGCTGAATAGCGTCCCATCCCCGCCCCGAGCTACGGCCCCCAGGACCCTGGAAGTGATTTGGAAATAGGCCTTTGCAGGTGTTACGATGAAGTCGCCCTGAGCTAGGGTGACCCTCAGTCCAGTGTCCGGTGTCCCTGTAAGAAGAGGGGAATGTGGACACAGAGCCAGAGGGTGGAAGCCGCATGAGGACAGAGGCAGGGCTGGAGGGATGTGTCTACAGTTGCCGGCCGCCCACAGAGGCTGGACGGGGCAGGAAGGGGCCACCCCGGGGCCCTCAGAGGCAGCGACTCTGCCCACACTGTGACTGCGAGAGAGGAAGTGTCTGCGGCCTTAAGCCTCCAGGTTAGTGGCACTTTGTCACAGCAGCCATAAGAAACTAATACAATTAATAAGTGTGTGTGTGTGGGGGGGAAGCATTTCCTTCATTAGACAATTTAAACTATATAGATATTTGTCCAAAGAATGAGAACAGAAAAGTAAAAAAAAAAAAAAAAAAAGCTTGAGCTAGAGATGCAGCACGGTTATAAGGCACTATCATTTTTAAATTTAGAGGGTTATTGATGGGGTATCGGGTCATTTATGTGGTTTTACATTACTATTATGTAGCCTTACAATATAGTAATGAAACATTGATATTAAAAGTATGGGCATTTTAAAATATGAAAATGCGTGCTGTCAAATGTACAGGTCGTGAAGGTTGAATGTAGGGTCCCCCCAGCCTCCCGGGGGCCCCACAAACTCGCTGAACCCCGATACACAGATCTCAAGTTCCGTACTTTGGAAACACCTTTAAAAATTTTGAAATGCCTTTGTTTTGGCCGTCAGGCATCTGCTCACCCGCAGGCAGGGCTGGCCGTGGATGCCTCCTAGAGGGTGAGGATCCCGGAGCCCGGCCGCGTCCCCCACAGGGCTCTCCCCGAGCGGGAGAACTTCCGGGACTCACGGCTGGGTTGTCTCTTAACGTTCTCATCAGCTCAGATGCCTTTCACATCCCTTCAATTGTACGTCTCACTTGAATGCAAAAGCATCTGGCCTTCCCCTGCGCTTTTAACAATTCGCAGGCATTGTTTGGCTCTCCGCGCTCCAACCTCCGGAGCCCCGCGCTGGGTGCCCGTAAAATCCGCACAGGCACAAGCCTTCCTGTTGTCCCGGGCTCTGCAGGAAACGCCTCACTGCGTGGAAACGGCACATCCGCGGCCGTCGCCCCGCCTCTATGCCACCCGGGGCTTTAGCCTCTGAAGATGGACCCCACCCAGGAATGGGGTCTGTCCTGCACTGAAGTGTGTCCCTCCAGACGATGAGCTTGAGCCCTAAGCCCCGACCCCACAGATCTGACCTTATCTGGGAACAGGGCCTTGGAAGACGTGACGGGGAGGATGTCAAGCAGCCCCGTGACCCGTGTCTTCATGAGAGGTTTGGATGAGGCCCGGAGGCAACCGAGGCAGAGAGTGAAGTCCAAGGATTTGCTGGCAACCCATTAAAAGTGGGAAAGGGGCAAGGAAAGATTCTCCCCTATAGGTTTCAGACATCTGGCACCCGAAACTCTGAGATTACGATTCTATGTTGTCTTAATGCCACCCAGTTTATGCTATTTTCTTACAACAGCCCCAGGAAACAATGACAGGGTCTGTCCAGGAACTTATCTGAAGGAGATGGTAACTAATCATCTATATGTCAGCCCATGTAATCTTCTGGCAGATATTTCATAAGTATTTACTATTGCCCCAGACAGGGATTAGACTCCAGTGGGGACATAGTCCAGGTATCTGGTGCCCTGTAACGAGTCATTCCAAAACAATAATCATTTGTTCATTTCCCACTGTCTCTGTGATCAGAAACTAGGGCAAGGCTCAGCTGGGTGGTTGTAGCCAGGGCCTCTTCTGGGGTACAGACAGACAGTGGGTAAGGCTCAGCTGGGCAATTGTAGCCGGGGCCTCTTCCCAGGGTACAGGGAGGCAGTGGGCAGGGGTCAGCTGGGCGGTTGTAGCCGGGGCCTCTTCTGGGGTACAGGCAGACAGTGGCTGGAAATTAAGGGCCCAGGGGTGAGGGCTGGGCACAATGGGCAGCCTGTATTTTTAGTTCCTAAATCCAGCACTGAACATCCGTTCCCTCCTCCATCTTGTGCGTTTTTCTGCATTTAAGGGGCTGTAAAATGAAGAGCTGCCTTTCCCAGATGCCCTTGCAGTGGGGCTTCTGAATACAGATTAGATTGGCCAAGCGCGAGCGTTCACATGGGCTCCGGAAGGCAGCAGTCAGGCAGAGGTGAGCTTGTTCTGACCTCGCCCTGCAAAGACCTGGAGAACTCTGTCTGCTGGAGGACGCTGGCCACAGTCCAACCACTAGCTTCGTGGACATCAAGAGCTGATGGGGCCAAGGCAGCAGTGGCAGAAGCTTTCTGATCCATAAACCATCAGTTCTAGAAGTCTCCATGGCCACAGCGGCCTCCTGTCTGTTCCTTTTCGGAGGGTGGGCCACAGGACGTGGGCTTCTCCGTGGGGCAGCTCAGCTGCATGACCTGGGGTGAGCCCAGGGGTCCCAGCCGCAAGCCCACGCTCCCAGTCCTTCAGCGACGTCACAAGCTGCCCCATCCTTAATTTTAAAAAGTTTTGGGACTTTGAATGGAGGCAGGTAAAGGAAATTCTTTAAGTGCTGTGTACCAGGAAAAAAAGGGAAGTCTTCATCGTGGGTGGAAGCACAGCGCTCTGAACGCACTGATCACCCCTGAACTGTACTTACAGGTGGTTAAAATAGGAAATTCCGAGTTGTATGTATGTTACCACCACAAAATGTTAAAAAGAATAAGGGAAAAAAAACCTCAAAATAAATACGCTGCTTGTTTTCTGCAGTTAATCCTGGCAAATAGAGCATCTTCCACAGTCAGGGGCGTCCCTGCTCGGTTAGCCTGACCCTACTGCAGCCATGTTTTGAAATTGTGTCTGTTTGTCCAGATCAGGCATCAGCCATCTTTTTCCGTAAAAGGCCAGAGAATATTTATTCGGCCTTGGTGGACAATATGGTCATTGTCACCGCTACTCAGCTTGGCCAAGGACAAGATGCAAATGAATCTTGTCCTTGTGGCTGTTTTCCAATAAAACTTTATCTAGACCCACAGGGGGCCAGAGCTCCAGCAGCTGCTGCAGAGAGCCGTGCAGGAGCCTCACACGTCAAAGGAGGATAATAATGCCTGCGGGTCAGCACTGACTGCAGACCACCGGCCCAGCTCTCTGGGACTGAGGCTGCCTTCAGGCCGCAGCAGGCAGCTTGCTGGGAGAGTGAGCTGGGCCGCGGGAAAAGCCCGAGGGAACATACGGGAGGCCCAGTGCCGGGCAGAGCACGCCCCTCCAACGGCTTCCTCAGTGCTAAGACGCAGACCCACCATGCTTTAACATTTGTGAAATCTGGGCGCCCGCTCCGATCAGCACGGGATAGCATTTCTCCCCCTTCGCTGGATACTGGCAGCTCTTAAATGGATGATGCATCCAACGGTCGGCGGGCTTTGGGGATGGAAGAACGGCAATATACAGACTCACCGATCCCACATCAGCACAGGGACAGTCGCCCTGGGCGCGGCTTGGACCCTCTGGCCGTGGCTGGCTGGGGACAGGCCCTCCCCGGGCCCGCCGGTGTCCCCTCCCCCCGCAGGGCTCAGGATCAGGCTGCAACCTGGGACACTGGGCAGGTGCTCGGCCACGGGGGGCCTGCCCACCCGCAATCCCGCGTCCCCCGGGGGGGGGCGCTTCCTTGCCTTCAAGCACAACAAATGTACCCCTCCAGGTGCCAACCCCGCGTGCGGAATGGGACATTCCTTTAAAGCAGGCCGGTTGTTTTACAGCCTTGCTTTGGAAGACTTCAAAAACAAAAAGGCTCTGAAATCAAAGGTTTCCTGTTATAAATTCATTTCTACACCTCAGGTACTTGGGGGCGGTGGGGGTGTGGGGGAGGAAAAGGAGGTTTGAAAATGCTCTAAAAACCCTCCATGGGTGGAGGGGAGCGGGTTGGCCACTGGGTAGCGTTTCGCGTCTGCCTAGGTGTTTTTAAAAGCAGTTCACACATTCAGACTTTTTTTTTGAAATTTTTTGTTTGAAAATCTTCAATGACTTTTTTGAATCTGGGGACTTGCTGAGGACACAGTGTGTGAAAAGAGATTTAAAATGGAGGCCAGTTCTTCACAAGCCGAGGCCAGACACGCCGGCTTATTCAGACAGAATCGAGAAAAGGAGACGCAATCGGGCTCAGCGGCGCCGCAGGACGGAGCCTCGAGCTCTTAAAACAAGTCCTGACGACAGAGCAACGGAGTTTATTTTAGGAGGTTCTTGAGGGCCCAAGAAGGAACCTGGGGCTCGTCTGTGGCCCTAACATCCCCTTTGCGGGTTGGGATACTTTGTCTTCTGTGTGCCTCAGCTGATGGCAATGGCAGCGCAGGGCTGGACACGGAGGTCAGAGCAGGTGCTCTTGAGGCCGGTGCCTCCGCCCACCCTCGGGGTTCACCTGCAGCCGGGCAGCCACCTGAGAACCCTCCTCCCGGGGGTTAATGACTGAATACACGCCGAGCACATCGAGCCGGACATATAGTAGGTGCTCAAGGAAAGTGAACCGCTGTAGTGTTGGTAAGCGACAAATGCAGCAATCACTGAATCTAAGTGACCTGTCCATTGAGTGAACAGACCAGCCAACTGCAAAAACACACAGAATGAAGACTGGAAAGTCACCTGGCATGTGAGGTGTTACCCAGGAATTGCAGAGACGCTGCCCTTGCAGACGAGCCCCCGAGCCTCAGTGAAGGGTGCAGAGCTTCTGAGAACAGATTGGAGGTGAGGCAGGAAGGAAAGCCGGATCTTGAGGCAGGGGGTTGGCTGCACCCTCGCCCCTGACCTATGCCAGTCAAGGTGACTGTTACTACGTGGGGCTGACGCCTTGACTGGAACCTGCCTCCCGTGGGAAGGAGGACCACTCAGCTGGGGCCTGCCCTCTGCATGGAGGGGCACCCCAAGAAGCTGGCCTCAGGGTCTCAGGGCCTCCGTAGTTTTGTGGAAAGAGGATGCACCTCAGCAGCCCCCAAGCCTGAGCTGCTCCTGCTCCCTGGGGGTTTTACAATGTGGTCCCCAAATTCACTCTCTAACACCACTCCACGGAGACATGGTGTTTCTCTCTTCAGTCTGATGGGCCCGTGATGGCTTCATCCCATGCAGCAGGGCGGAACAAAGCTGTGAATTCCAGGGGGAGGTCACAGAAGTCAGGCAGCTCCTACCTGGGTCCATCCGTCTCTCAGTCTCGGGGACTCCAGCTGCCTTGTAAGAAATCTGACCACCCTGAGACCACCAGGCTGGAGGGGCTTCAGGGGCGGGGGTGGGGAGGCTCCAGTAGACAGTCCCAGCAGCTCATCCCTTCCAGGTGCCGAAGACCAGCCCAGCTGCTACCTGAGACTTTCCAGGTGACCTTCCCGCTGAGCCTGCCCACACCCCTGACCCCTAGAGTCGTGGGTGGTGCTTTGTGCCCCTCGGCTTGAGGGGTTTATTACATGGCAAGGGCCATGGAACGCTCCCTTAGCTGCCGTTTTGGTAGCTCTGCCACCCACCAAAATGACTCAAGAAGGGGCAACCTCTGTTGCCGAGGAAATGCATTGCCTGCCTGCCGGCAAGCCCCTCCTCTGCTCTCAGGATCAGACCCAGACTCCATGGCAGGAGCCGAAACGCGCAGCAGGACCTGCCCCTGCCTACCTTCTAGCTTCATCTTTTGCTGCTTACCTCTCACATGCTGTCCTTCCCTCCTTCATTCACTTACCTAAAGCTTAGCAAATGCCTGCCATGGACCAGTCACTGTGCTTCACCCTGGGGTAGAATTTAGGCAAGCCAGTCTGACCCCTGTCTCCATGGAGCTCCCAACCCAGCAGGTGAGACAGACATCAGCCAAACAACCCCACAAGGCAATGTCATATTGTGACAGGGAAGGGGCATTGATGGGAGGTGCACGATGCTACGAGGGATGGACACTTGGAAGATTTTTTTAAAAGACATTGATGTGCCTGGAATTGTGTTTCAAAAGATTCCTGAGCCTTGTGCAGCTCCCTGATAAAGTCAGGACTCAGGATCTCTCTTTCCCAGCCTCGGTGCACCTCCTGAGTATCCTCACCCCGGATACTCTTTCCCTCCAGCCTAACTTCTTGATGTCTCAGCTGAAGGACGAGCTCCTCTGGGAAACCTTCCCTGCACACCTCCAAGTCTGGCAAAGGGGGTGGCCTTCTCTTTGGGTTTTCCCAACCTCTGCCCCATGTCTGGTGACACTGACCACCCTGCATGTAGTTGACCCACAGCTGTAGGGCCCCTCTGCCCATGTCCTGGCCAATCCTTGTGCATATGCCCGTATTGTTACTTTTCGGTCTCCTGGTGAGGGTTTGGCATTGTCTCATTGTGATTGGAATTTTCATTTCCCAGTATCGGGTAAGCTTTTCGTCTTCACCTGCCCCCACATTTGACTCCTGATGGCCAATGCAATGAGGCAAACATAGGGTTGTGAGCTTGTTTACAACACAGCTATTTAAATAGCTCATGTTTCCCATGTGCTTGTCCTCAGCAACTGAGATCTTTGCCTTGATGAAAGTCATTTGAGTAGCATGTATACAATTTCAAGGAATATCACACAAATGATAAGCCAAATTTACCTACTAGGGCGTGAGACAGTGTTTACCTGATGCTGAGATCCAGATTAAACCTGGAAATTTCCAGCAACCATCCCCATTTCCAGAGGGCCAGATGTTTGGCATCGGGTCATCAAAACATCTGTCTGCTGAGTAGAATTTTTCAGTTGTCATCCCAGTTTTCATGTCACGGAAACCCTTGCTCCATGGACGCGTGTGTCACAGCTCACACTTGCACGAGGAAAAGCCAGCTCTGCTGGGAGCCTCCGACGAGCTCAACCCTGGGAATCAATTAGTCTGGGGCAGACTGAGGTGCGAGAATTCCCCCAGTCCCATTGAATAATCTCCTGTAGATCTTTCAGGGATTTTGAATGATTACAATATTACATGAACAGTCTGACACATGATCGAAACACGTAACACACGCCTGAGTCCCTTGGAGGCCAGGACCGCAGGCAGCACCTCCATGTGCTTCATACCAGAGTCGGTGCTGCGGTGAATAAATGGAATTTCGGAATGATTTGCTTTACAGTTCCCTTAAGTAACATTATCTTGTTAAAGACATTAACCTCAGGCCTTTACTGTTATATATTTGCTTTTATTGTTTTCATCCTGGGGAGCGACCTGTAGGAGAGACCGCTCGGCAGCAGGAGAGCGGTCAGAGGTCATGAAAACATTGATTTTCAAGATGGCCGTCTGGGGAGCGCGCTTCAGTTATGGAAAACAGACATGGCTCTTCAGATCCTCCTCCATTTACAAAAAATTTATGAAATCCCAAACATTAATAAGCGCTTCCTAGTTTTGCCCAATGTGATACAGCCTCAAGCAAATGCCTCCAATTGCTTGGCTGGAAAGGAAACTCTGCAGTTGGATATTTTCGTCAGCAGGGTGCAGGCATCCCAGTGGGTACGTCGGGGCAGTCCTGTGCACAGCTGTTGCTTTCTCATCCCCCTTCTGAGCTCCCAACCCTCTGCTTCCCCCGAGAAGAGCTGCCTGCCACCCTGATGCCAAAATCAGTTTGAAAAACAGAATTCTTAGAGAGGGGTTTGGGGTAGTCTTCCTAGACAGAGCACAGCTTGGAGTTCCAGCGACCTAGCTTGGAACTCTAAGACCCTCTGTTTCTTCTTCTGTTAAATGGGGGATGCTGTGAGATTGCAATATACTCTACATACAGGAGTAAGCGGCTGCACACAGTTGAAGTTATCACCTATAGCTGATGTTTTGACTCCAAATGGGCATCTCTGGTTCTGGACCTCATTGTTTTTAGATAAAAATTAGCAACAGGTGCCAAATATGAGTATCTATTATACATGTACCAGGCACCACTGTCTCATCTTCACAGTCCCACAAAGTGGGTGTCATGATCCCCATTTTCGCAGACAATGAAGCCACAAGATTAGAGGACAAACTCCCCCCAGAGTTCCTGAGTCATAAAGTGCAGAGACGGTGCTAGATTCCAAGACTGTTTGGTCCCCAAACTCATGTTCTTTCCCCTGTACCCTGCTGTCTCCCAGTTTCCTATTTTAACGAGCACTGGCTCCCTGGAAACCCACTGTATTTCATGCCCAAGAATGTCAGCAGCCCCTGGAGGGCCCAGGATGAATAACTCAGGGAAGCAAGGCTGGATTTGGAATCGCAGACACAGGAAGCCATTAGGTCTTAGCAAATGGGACAAATATTCTGACGACTTCTTTGCTGTCCTGCTCTAAGTGAGAACATCTTATGAGTTCACGTCCCGTCATTTCAAAACTCTTTGAAACCGTCTCTAAAGCTTTAAGCCAGGCTTTTGGTGCACTCAGATGTAATTAATTCCAAACTGAATCTCTGGGTAAATTCTCTTCCTTCATTACAAATGTTAGCTTTGTGCACAGATCAGTTGGAAAACAAAATGTGCAGCATGTCAATCCTAGGAAAGACTTTCTACAAGTCTGCGCACAATTTAGGTTCCTTACCGGTCTCTCCACTCTTTTACTGGCTCTATAGCCTTCCCAGGTGGCTGGCTCGGCTTCCTAGGTAATCGGAACATTCTTCTTTGAAATACCATCATGGTTTTAGTGGCCAAAAGAGCCTCTGAGACATCAAAACCTGGCTAAGAAAGATTTTTCAAAACCCCATCAGTGTATAAAATGGAGGGCAATTTAGCAATATCTATCAAAATTGCAAGTATGCATAAGCAGTGATTCGGCTTCCCCACTGCTAGGGATTTGTAGAAAGGAAATGATTAAGGATGTGTGCAAGTAGACGCAGCTCGGAGCTGTGTGCCATAGGGATGTTTCCTATGTCAGCACTAAGGGGCTGAGAAACGACCTGAGGGAAAGCCCCTGTGTCGACATGGGAGGGGCTGAAAAGGCAGTAGGGTCCTATTTGTTGAAATGGAAGTCATTTCCGCTGCACCATTACATACACAGTGATCCAAACTCCATTCCCCTTCAACTGTGTATCAGTATGCGTGTATGCACGTGGTGTGTGTGCGTGTGTGCATGCACATTTAGGTAACAGCCTCTGCAGTCAGACCAGGTGAGCCCCGCCACTTAACTATGAACAAGTTACTTCATCTCAGTTCAATGAAATGGGGATAAAATGACAAAATCTGTAGAGATTTAAGTAGAATAAATACTAAATAAATATAGTAATGCATATTTCTTCTTTCTAAAGACAAGGGCATTTGAATTTTAATAGCAGTTATTTCTGAATTGTAGGGTGGCTCGGGATCTGTTGTTTTCTTTTTGGGTATCTATTTTCCAGATCATTCTACTAGAACATGAACAAGAGATAAATATATAAGCATGAAAGCTATTTGTCCTTGGGTAACAGGACAAACACTCACAGCCCTTGATGAGCCCGGCTCCGTAGAGCAGAAGTGAGCTTAGTCAGCCCGGGCTGAGAACCTGGGCACCAGCTGGAAGTGGGACAGGCAGGCGAGCAGGCAGGGGAGGAGCAGGCAGCACAGGAAATGCCCCACATGCACCAGCCTGCTGACCTCGACCTGCCCCCAATCCCACTCTCACCTGCAAAGTGGGGATAATAGTGACACCCTCCTGCCTGCCAACTGACCCAGAGAGTGCAGAGCACTGCAGAGACGCGCCTGCACAGACACACCTGTAGAGACTCACTTGCAGAGACTCACCTGCAGAGATGGCACCTGCAGAGATGGCACCTGCAGAGACGGCACCTGCAGAGACAACATTTAGGGCCAGCACTGCTGCCTCGTCATTGTCATTGCTATTATCACCCCAGGAGTTGCCAAAGGACATGACAGGAAATTTGGCCCATACCAGTCATTCCCTGGGAGCTCATCCCAACTCAATGCACTTTCCTCTGTGTGAATACATTTTATTATTCTATGTTCAGAGTTATAATGTATCATGACAGTATGTGGTATATAATATGTGATGTATAATCATATATAATAGATAATATGTTACATATTTCATGCTAAATATTATATTGTTCATTTTATAAATTGCTATAAAGCAACATTTGTTGCAAAAATTACGAGACCCAAATGGATAAGAATAGACATGGGAAATCCCTCTGAAATTCCCACCCCAGGGTATCGCCTTCCACATTTTGTTTTCAAAAGTGGAATCTAATTTTTACTGATTCTCCCATTGCCCATATTTTCTGCTTAATAAGTAACAGTCATCTGTCTTTTACACACTTTAAAAAATCATTTTCAAAGTACTGAAAATAAAGGAAAATTAAAAATCACCCCCAACCCTCCTTTTTCACTACACCAAATGGAAAAGCACAGAGCTTCCCTGGACCCATCCCGCCCTCCACGCAGGGGAGATAGCAACCGACAGCGTGCCACGTCCTTTCTAAGTGTCCCCGCCACATGCCCTCCGCGTGTGCTGAGCTGACCCGCCTACAGGGCTGCCGTGCATTGCACACCCCCCCACACGCAGAGCTGCACAGAGAGAGCTGTCTCTACAGTCACGGGTTCTGGCCGCAGTTTGCTTTCCCCCTTACACGGCCAGGCCTACCGATTTCCACCGGTGGGCTTCCCACCTGCCATTTCAGGCCCACGGCATGGGCAGGTCGTGCACTTGGCCTCACCGCGGCCGGCTCCACTGCAGCCCGCAGCCGTGTGTTTTAAGAGTGGGGAGAGCATGGGCCCCGAGGTTTGGCCCCATAGGGTTTCTATCCTGGCCATGCCACCTGGAAGGTGTGAGCGTGTGACCCCTGACCGTGGGCTCTTTAGCCAAACCTCAGTTTTCCCCGCCGGAAACCATGGTTGTGAAGACTGGGCGAGCACGTGGGCCATGCAGCCCCCAGTGGGTGCCGGCCCCAAGCCCACGGGCTCCCTGCACCCCATACTCTCTGCTGGCCGGTGACAGCACGTGCCTCTGCTGGCACAGTCCACGACTTCAGGCAGGTTGACACACTCAGCATCTCCTTCACGCAGCTCAGGAAGCCCCCTCCCTTCTCGTGTTCACCCCGGAGCTGTAGAAAGCAGAGAGAAGAGAGCACCCAGGCCCTAGGGGAGGCAGGGGTGAGGAGCAGGCGGTCCTTTCTACCCCCAAGAAACACAGGCCTGGGCAGGCTGGGGGCCTCAGCTTCTGGAGCCAGCGCAGCAGCCTCAGCGCTGGGGGGCATCGGGTCCAAGGGGAAAGGCACTCCGCCTGCCCAGCAAGCTGCTCAGTGGACAGGACCACAGCTGGTTGCAGCCCGGGCCTTGGGATCTGGGAGATGGGGGGTCCTAGACCCAGATGGGGCCGAGGGGCAAGGGGGCCTGGGGCCCCGCCGGCACAGCCTCAGCCGGGACACGCGCTCCTGTGCAAGCATGGCCTTGCCCCCTCAGCACCCTCAGGTAATGCATGAGTAGCACCCCTCCCTTGTGGGGTGGCGAGGACTGTCCCCCATAGACACGGGCTGTCATGGTGTGCCCCTGCTGCTGGAAAAGCTGGCACTGCACCCCGAGTGTCGGGACCCCCTGTCCAAGGCCCTTTCTCGCCCCGGGCAAGCCAGCTGACTGCCGTGGCCCAGGAGGGTGCTGGGACCCGTCTGGTCCCCTGGAAGCTGCTGTTTGCCTGCTACTGCGTGTCCCTGCGGAAAGCCCTTGCGTCTCAGCAGCCTTTCGGCTTACAGTGTGTTTTTCTCAGGTTTTATTTGCTTTTGCCTGCTTTCTAATCAAAGGGTGAAAAAGTTCTTCGATGTATTGAAGTTTCTGTTGAAGAAACACAATTGAGACCCTTCTTTGGTGATAAAAGCTGCATATTTGTATTTCATACAACATAGCTAAAAACTTAATATAACTTGCTCCTGTTTTTCCCTTTGTTCTTTGGCTTAATGAATATCATTTATTCAGTATGAAATCTTTACAGTAAATGAACCATGTGATAAAAATAAAAGCATGTTAAATCTCGGGAGGTGGGGAGTGTCCCAAGATAAGGCTTTTCATAGATTCTTCCCTAAGCATCTACGATGCCTTGCGGGATGCTGGGGTATAGGACAGGGCAGCACATACCAGACGTGTCCTCGTGGTTCACGTCAGTGGTAGTGGTAACTGGAGTTTGCGTGGCAGGAGCAGGGTGGAGTAAGTCAGGAAGGCTTCCTGAAGGAGAGGACATCTGATCCGACTTCTCCAAGATGCCTGGGAGTTAGCTGGGCACAGAAGCTCATGATGCAGGAGGCATTTTCCTTATTGTTGTTGCAAAGCACCCTGGTGTGGAGGGGTGACCGTCCCCAGCTGAAGGGCCACTCCCCAAGCCCCCTGAGTCAAGGTTCTCCAGAGCTGGCTCTGGGCAATGATTCATCACCCTCCATAACAGTGCCAGGGAGTTGTGGGAGTGCAGATATCAAAGCAAAAGTGACAGCGAGAGATACCCAGCTGGCCCCAGGTCTAACCTCCTAGCTGTGCAGCCTTGGGCAAGTGGCTTCATTTCTCTAAGCTTTCATTTCTCAGAGAAATGAAGAAAAGATTTGTTACCAGCACAACTGTGAAAATCAGGTAAAACACCTCATCAGTTAGACACAATGTGTGTAACAGTGAGGGGGAAACAAAATAGTGGTAATTTGAATAATATAGGTGTTTCTCTCTCACATCAGCACCTGGAGATGGGCAGTCCAGGGCTGGTCTGACTCTGCTTTCCAACATCCTTGGAGCTCCTTTCCACGCTCCCCAGTGCACTCTGTTCTCCAACATGGCAGTTTAATCTCTAGCCATCATGTTAGCATCCAGGAAACAGGATGGAGAAAGAGACTGCCCTAAATGGGGTCCTCGAAAGCAGCCACTGGGCAGAGAACTGCATGCAGGATTGGGACCCACCTTATAGAGGTATGAGGTGACCTGGGCCGAGTGGGGAGAAGTTGAGCTGTCCCAAGGGGAGCCCTGGAGCTGGGATGGCCCTTCAGTGTGGTGACTTGAGGCCAGTGGACCAGACTTTCCCAGTCTTTGGATGAACCGGTCATTCGATGTGGGTCGCTCAAAGAAGGGGGCTCACCTGAGTTGCTTAGGGCAATGCCTGAAGAAGCGCTGATGTGGGAGTCCTGCTCCACCAGCTCTCCCAGCACCCAGGGACTGAGTGCCTCAACCTGACGGAATTTAACAAAGGGGCCGGCAGTTGCCTTGGACACCTTGTTACAAGGATAGATATACCTGACCGCAAAGGGGGCTGGGCAAAGCAGTTATGGTTTGGGGTGGTCATGAGTCCAGTTAAACAAAGGCGAGTGGGTGGGGTGTTCTATGCAATGAAAGAATGGGAGATTGGGCTTGGTGGGGGGTGACAAGCAGGTTTCTCGGGATGCTCGATGTGAGCCGGCTTCCAATGCTGAGAGTGAGACCCAACACGGCAGGCAAAGTTCAACCAGCAAATGTACATTGGGGCCCACAGCACAAGCGTGCTGGACCACAAGCCCCGCCCCAAAGAGCTTTTCAGTGAGTGGAAAGAACACCCAAAGAGCATCAAACCCCAGTGAAGGAAGAGCTCGGGGCTCCTCAGAGCCACAGGTGGGGATGGATGGGGCTCCAAGGGGCCAGCAGTCAGCTCACCCTTGGACAGCTCACCTTGCTTAAATCAGGGGTGTCCACCCACATGTCACCATCTGGGACTTGCCCCACTTCTGAGATTCAGTGGAGGGTCACTCATGCCCCATACCAGGCGCGGCTTTGCAGACCAGCTGGCCTTTGAAGGGGATCCGGTTGGATGGGCAGTTTCCCACAGCAGGAGGCCATTTGGGCAGAGGGGGCAAAGCAGGGGGTGGCGGGGACATCCAGGCGGGGGCGGGGTGGGGTGGGACGGGGGCTTCCACATGGCTGGATTAAAGAGTAAATGGTGGTGGGCCCTGGGGGAACTGAAAGGCCAGTGGGGGCCAGGTGGGGACGGGCCATGGACGCAGGACTGAGCATTAGGAGGAGCTGCAAACTCTTGGTCCCTTAGCCTCAGAGGTGACCCAGTGGACCCAGAAACCCACTTCTTTATAGCCTGGGTGCAGACTCAGCCCCACCACCTTCTAGCCACATGGTCTGGGTGAGTGGCTTAGCCTCCCTCAGACTTACCGTCTTCTTTCTGTAAAAGGGGATGACACAGCAAGTGCCCCGTAGGAGGCTCTAGTGGCTTGGTGAGATGGTGTGCTGAAGCCTGTGCCACCGTGCCCAGCAGATATGGGGACTCCCTGAGGACAGCCAGTACTGTCTGTAACCTTCATCTGAAACACCTGTATCAGTTATCCATTGCTGTGTAACAAACCACCCCAAAATTTAGTGGTTTAAAACACCAATCATTTATTTAGCTCAGAAGTCAGCACTCAGGGTACAAGTCCACCTGAAAGGCTCGTCTCTGCCCCAGTGCGCATCAGCTGGGCCAGCTGGCCTAGGGGCTGGAGGATCAACTTCCAAGATGGCAGAGTGCGTGGCTGGCAGGTGGGTGTTGGCTTCTGCCTGGAGCATGGCCAGCTGAAGACCGGGAGCCTCGGTTTCCACGCCATGGGTCTCTCCAAGTCACGGGTGTCTCCGTGTTATGGGTCTCTCCACGTGGGCTTCTCAGGCTTCCTCACAGCATGGCGTCTGGGTGCTGGAGGCACGCGCTGCATCTCCTCTTATGACCTGCTCTCGGCAGTCCCATAGGGCCCCTTCTGCTGTGATTAGAGGCCCATTGAGAAAAAAGAGGCAGGAACACAGAGCCCCGACCTCTGCCTGACATGGCGCTGTAAGAAGAGCGCATGGGATGGGAGCTTTCGTAGCAGCCATCCTGGGAAGCCCAGTCTGCAGAAGAACTAATGGAGAAGCTAAATGACGGGGGATGCTTAAGATGCCACCCTTCCTTCCCCCTGGTGTGGCCAGAGCCATGGTCACTCTCAAAGTTCAAAGACCATGACCTTGTTTGGAAAATGCTGAGGACAGAATCAACCCCTACCCCATCGCTGGTGGGCACGGGTCGCCAGCCAGCCTAGAACACCTACAGACCATTCGAATGCCCACTTGATGGGTTCGGTTCTCCTGAGCTTCAAGCCGGGGCAAATGCACACTTCCTCTTCAAGAGAGAGGATGCAGGGTCGTTAGGGTGACAGGTACCCGGGATCTCAGGCTGCGTCTCGGCTTCCACCATGCAGGGCTGCAGGGCAGGTGGGACCCGAGTGTGCGGCCTGGCTGGGGAGCTCAGGAGGCCCTCCCTGCCCTCCCCACAGCCCATGCCGTCCTGAACTTGGTCGTGAGTCAGCCAAGGGGCTCCACGCCTCCTCCTCCCCCTGCATGTGGGCCCCAGAGCAGGTGTTTGCCGGCCGAGGTCGCTTTGCTTACATAACCCTTGTTCCATTTGGAGGGATGAAAAATCTCCCTGGGGATTACTGTAAACAGGCTTAGTTCACCCAAACACGGGAGAAAAGGTCAGCGGATTCTTCACGCACCCCCCACCCCACCCCCTCGCCCCTTCCACCTGGGCCTGCACCAAACCTCCCCACTGGCCCATCCGGGGCCTGGGGCAGCAGTGGGGCCCGAGGGCCACCTGAGCTGCCCAACACTGGCTTGGGAGCCCTGGTCCTGCCTTGGCAGCCGTTTCCATTTCCACCTCAAATTGGGGGCGAGAAGCGGAGGGCAGGGCAGAGGGGGGCTCTCAACAAACTACCTGATGTGGAAGCTTACTCCTGGAAAGACAAGCTTTTAGGAAGACGGAGCTGAGCAAGCACTCATGTTTTGTGGGTGTCACGTGCCATGGCACCACAGGCAGCCGTGGCACCAGTAGCAGAGG